>NW_015112655.1:145795-324656 GCF_001443285.1 Poecilia latipinna | reverse complement strand
CATTTCAAACATGTTGAAAAACTGACTGTAAAAAGTGTTTAAAATATTCAGGAACCTGTAAAAAACTTTGTTTCTCAGGAAGCTACAAAATACGGCACAGTTTTACCTTTTTTAAGGTCTGGCTACTTTTATGATCCAGATATTGAATTTCTGTATGAGGGGAGATGATGTATTTACAGAAGCATCATTTTGTTTTTAACTGAACACATGATAATCTGTTATAGTAGCTCGTTTAACTAGCAGTCAGTGGTTTATGGTTGTTTTTGCATCATTTCTAATGTAGCTCAGGTCTAATTTCTCATCTCATCGTATCGGCGCTGTTGCTGCTGTTTGCTCTGCAACTGAAAGCATGACTGTCTGAACTCACCGTGTTGTTTCTCCACCCTCCACCCCTCCTTTAAACCACTCCATGTCTCCTCCACCCACACCTTTCCCTCCATCTTTGTCTCCTTCCTCCTCTCCACATTCATCCTTCTCACCCTAATCCACCCTAATCCCACCGCCCCTCGTTCATTGTGGGATGTTGCTGTGTGTGTTGTTGCCCCTCACCTCCATTTTCTCCATGGTCACTGCTCACTGCAATCACCCAGCTGGTAGAGGTAAGACATCAAGCCTCCACTCAGATAGAAAGTAGCTCCTCTCTGCTCAGGTTCAGCTCTGTGACGCTCAAACAAAAACTTAAAGAAAATCCTCCTAAAGTACAGGAATGTCTGAAAAATAAGAATGTTTTGAAAGTTCTGTGTTTTCTGTCCCTCATTTCAGAAAGAGAAACTCAAATATTATATAGATTTTAGGGCAGAAACGATTAATCGCGATTAATTGATTAGTAAAAATAATCGTTAACTAATTTAGTCATTGATTAATTGTTACCTTGAGTACAGAGACTCCATAAAGGAGAATTTACTGTAAGAACGATAGATTCAGAGCTGTAATTAAGTTTACCCAGAACTCCTCACCTGCTTCAAATTATATAAAACAAAAATCTCCTTTTTATTTATTACCCTGATAATCCAAAAGATCAGCCCTGCACTGCACTGAATGGTTTTCACATATTGATCTTGGCTGCAGATGCATCCGTTGCTACAAATGATTAATCGTTTTCTAATTGAATGCAATGTTTCTGCAAACAAGTTTATTTAATTTAAAAAAGGAACTGAATTAAGTTTTTATGTGTTTCTTATGCTATATTAAAAGGCTTAAGGGGTTAAAAGAAATATCTGCAGGATATTGCTTTTTTAAAACCCAATAATTGATTAATCAATTACTGAAATAATCATTCTGTGAACCAGAATCACCGAAATTACGAGAAATAAGTGCTTCAAATATTTCACTGTTTCACTTTCTGCAGTGGGGAAAAAATATAAAACTTTTTCACATGAAATTTGTTTAGATGTTCCTGTACTGCTTGTTGTTTTCCCAGTCTGTCTTGTTGTAGCAGAAATGTTTCCCTTAGTTTTACTTTGTAGTGATGTATTTTTCCTTCATTCCTGAAAAACAAAAATCAAGACTTAATATTTTGTTTTTGTGTAAAATATTCCCTCCAGTCTGTTTGGTCCCTTTTCCCTGTTCTAGTGTTTAGTTTTGAAATGTTTAAAGTGACATTGAGATATTTTATTTAAGGAACAGTGATTCCCAACCTCTTGTTTTAGCAGCACATGTATTGTTAAAAATCCACTTTCTGAATAAGTGATGAGTAAATCAAACATTTTAAAGAGCCTCCATAATAATTAAGCAGGAAAATATGAGTTTAAATTAGAGTTTAACCTTCTAAAATAAATATAAAAGACTATATATGCACATTTATTAGAAGTAAATCTATGTTGATTTCTATATTTACACTAAAAAAATTAATAAAAAATAAGGATAAAAGAATAATGAATTCAAATGTCCTAATTTAAAAATAAATATATTTTAAAAATGTCTCTTTCAGAGCAAAGTGGAACCAAATTCTTTGTTTGTGTTTAAACTCTGATTCTGAAAGCTTTTTCTCAAAAAAAGAAAAATGGCAGCCTGACTTAGAGTCCCGGTCCAAACTGGGCCAACAGGATGATGATCCTTAGCAGCAGCAGAAGAATAAAGGTATTTAAATGGTCTAGTCAAAGTCCAGACATCAATCTGATTGAAATGCTGTGGTAGGGCCTTTAAATATCTGTAACCCTAAAATAATTGAAGCAACATTGGAAAGAAGAAACTTCCTGCAAGTCATTACAAGTTTTTATCATGATAAAAACAACCTGGATAGAAAATAAATCCTGATTTTAGTTTCTTTTAAGGTTTACCTGCTGTAGGTTTATCAGAGCTTCTGTTGAATGAACAGGCAGAACTAATTTTAAGTAAAATAAATAAATTTATGAATGGATATCATGTAATTGCTGGAGGAATGAACGGTTTCAGGTTTGGTGAAGTTATTTAACATCTGCAGTCGTTCTCTTTTTTCTTCCTGCACTTTCAAAAGCCTTTAATTTAGAGTTAGGACGAGGAGTGTAACCTTTTTATGGGGTTAAAACGTTGGGAATCACTGTTTCTGTAATGACCCCCCTGCATTCATATCTCAGTATTTCCCTCTTCCAACATGTTGCTCAGACTCCAGTCCTCCTCTTCATCCTCCTCTTCGTTTCTCCCCCTCAGTTCCACGACAAGATGGATCCTCTGCTGGAGACTCTGGAGGCGGCGGTGCAGAGGCTCCGACAGCCTCCGCCGGTCGCCGCCGAGGTGGAGAAGATCCGGGAGCAGCTGGCGGAGCACCGCGCTCAGGGGCTGGAGCTGGACAAGCTGCTGCCCAGCTTCTCCGCCCTCTGCTGCCGCGGGGAGGAGCTCATCAGCCGGGCGGCGCACGACGACCCGGCGGCTCAGGGTGAGACGCCGCGATGCGTCTGTTACGTAAAGCTCAGGAAATTAGGGCTGAAACGATTAATACACTAATATGGCCCACTAATTTAGTAATCGATTAATCATTAATCAAAAAAAGACAATTTACTGAAGAGCAGTAATTAAGATAAAACTGTACAAAATTCTCAAATAGGAGTTTTAGCTTCACTTTGTTCAAATTAGCAGCTTGGCTAACAGAGCAGATCTGTCCTATGTTGAGTAGTAATAACTGGTTCAGTGAGAAATATGTATTATATTCCTTTTTTATCCATTTAATCATCAGAATAATCGTTAGTTGCAGCTCTAGAAGAAGTAAAACTCGTCTTCTTCTTCCGTCCTGCAGCCGTTCGCTCCCGGCTCCTGCGTTTGCGCTCCCTTTGGGACGAGATCCGGCAGCGAGCCGAGGAGAGAGAGAGCAAGCTGAACGACGTCCTGGACCTGGCCGGGAAGTTCTGGGCCGACGTGGCGGCTCTGCTGAGCACGCTCAGAGACTCCCAGGACATCGTGAGGGAGCTGGAGGACCCCGGGGTGGACCCGTCGCTCATCAAGCAGCAGATCGAAGCAGCCGAGGTTCAGAGGATGATCCTAACAGGAATAGACTCTCTGCTTTGTTTGTCAAAGCTTACATTCGTCGTTGTGTTTACCAGGCCATCAAGGCGGAGACGGACGGCCTGAGGGAGGAGCTGGAGTTCGTCCGGACGCTCGGGGCTGACCTCATCTTCGCCTGCGGAGAAACCGAGAAACCTGAAGTCAAGAAAACCATCGATGAGGTGAGAAAACTGGAAAGAAAATATTATTTTCCTCATGTCATCCTGACCAATCAGAAGCTGTTCGGTTGCGATTTAAACTGAAAAATTCAAATAATTTGATTAGGAAAAGAAAAATTAACAATTTAATTGAAAGAAAAAAACTAAATATATTTAAAATACATTTGTCAGAAATATTACTGAGAATGCTTACCAGTGTTAACCATCATCGTTAAGATGCAGTCATAGATGCTTCATCTTGCTCTTTATTTCATTGCATCCCATTATCTGGCAGCTCAGGAAAAGGTCCAGTGTGTCTGGCTGCCTTTTGGTGCCGGTTCAGATTTGCTCCACAGATGGAAGAAAATATTTCCAGATTGATTTGACTAGAACAAACCGATTCTCCATCCTGTCTGTGTTCCTGCCAGATGAATGCTGCCTGGGAGAGTCTGAACCGAACATGGAGGGAGAGGATGGAGCGGCTGGAGGAGGCCATGACCGCCTCAGTTCAGTACCAGGACGCGCTGCAGGTCCGCTCAGGGTCGCCATGGTTACGCTGCACTCCTCAGATTCAGAGCTCGTGTTTTACTACGTTTCTTTGTGTTTGCAGTCCATGTTCGACTACCTGGACAACGCCGTGATCAAGCTGTGCGACATGTCGACCGTAGGAACCGATCTGGGAACAGTCAAACAGCAGATAGAGGAGCTCAAGGTTCGTACGATCTCCTCCTGATCAGTACCGCAAACGGCTTGTACCGTAAACCTGACCCGGCTGTTTATCGCTCACCGCCCCGAGCAGCAGTACAAGGTGGACGTCTACCAGCAGCAGATCGACATGGAGAAGCTCTGCCACCAGGGGGAGCTGCTGCTGAAGAAAGTGTCGGACCAGACGGACCGGGACATGATCCAGGAGCCGCTGACAGAACTGCGGCACCTCTGGGAGAATCTGGGAGATAAAATCACCCAGAGACAGGTAATAAGGGCGGAAACAACGCTGCTTGACGGATTTCTAGTAACAGATAAGGCAGAATATAGTGATCAGTTAATCTATCAGTTATTCTGACGATTAATCAGATTAAAAAATGGCACCTCCTACAGATTCTACAGGAAATAAAGTCACTCTGTGTGATGAATCCATCAGGGCTGCTACTAGCATCTATTTTAATCGATTAATAAATTATTTTGGCGATTAATAGATTATTTGAATTTAAAAATTTGAACATTCTGCAGATGTTTTATCTAATAAATTAAGCTTTTTTAAATACAGTATTAGAAATACATTAGAAATTTGAATATATCAATTAATTTTCTACGCATTACTTTTGTCTAAAATGCAATAACTGCTTTCCTTTAGAGAACATTTGATAATTTAAAACGAAGGATCCATCTGCAGCTAAAACAAATCAATCAATACAGTGAAGTGCTGATCTGGAGACTATTTCTTTGGATTAACTGATTAATAATTGGACAACTAAGGGTGTTTTTTTTGTTTGTCTTACAAAATTTGAACGTGGTGAAGCTAAAACTGTCACTTGAGGATGGAGCAAATTTACAGTTTGTTTTTAATCTTAAATGCAAAATGTGTAAATAGTTTAACAGTTTTGACTTAATTACTGTAATTACAAAGCTTAGCGATTGATTACTAAGGTAGTTGACGATTATTTCAGATATTGATTAATCAGATTAATCACTTCAGCCCCAGGAACAGGTTCATTGTTTGTATTTTCTCTCCACAGCACAAGCTGGAGGCGGCGCTGCTGGCTCTTGGTCAGTTCCAGCATGCTCTCTCTGAGCTGCAGGCCTGGCTGAGCCACACCCACACCACTCTGGACACGCAGCGGCCCGTCAGCTCCGACCCCAAAGCCATCGAGATCGAGCTGGCGAAACACCACGTACGTCTGCAGTCTGCGTTGTAAAGGCGACCTGCTGTTCAAAATTCTTATATTTGGATTTAAAGTGACAAGACGCACTAAAGCAGCTGAAATGAGAAGACTGGAACCTCATTATCTAAGAATGATTTTATTATTTACCTGTTCAATGGATAGGTCACCTTTAATCTTCTGGAAGTTTCTGATCATTTAAATCTCCGTGTAAACCAGGTTTTACGTAACGACGTGCTGTCCCATCATGCCACGGTGGAGACTGTGAACAGCGCCGCCGCCGAGCTGCTGGAGTCGTCTCCGGGCGACGAGGCCAGCCACCTGCGGGACCAGCTGGACCAGCTCAACCGCAGCTGGGAGAGTCTGCTGCTAAAAACCCAGGAGCGGCAGAAGCTCCTGGAGGCCGCCCTGCAGCAGGTACGCCCAGCCCACGTCCAGGGAAATCACTCTGAGGAGCGCAGCTGTGAATAATCCAGTCCTTTCCCTCTCCACACCGGCGCTTTGCAGGCTGAAGGTTTCCATGGCGAGCTGGAGGAGTTCCTGCAATGGCTGAGGCGGACGGAGAGCCAGCTGTCTGCCGCCAAGCCGACCGGAGGCCTCCCAGAAACGGCCAGGGAGCAGCTACAGCAGCACATGGTAAAGCAGAGTCGGATTTCACCACCGATGGAAATTCATATCACTGAAACGTTTTGTCTTTTCTTTTTTTGCTCTAGAAACTAGAACAAAAATACTTTAGTTATTTTTGCAGGACAAGGAAATATTTTCCAGTCACCTTGGTGTCCTGGTGCTACTTATGACGTCCTTTCTTAAGGACTTTAAGGTTTTATCCTTCATTTCAGGAGGTGTTGTCTGCACAGATGCACTTGCCATATGGTCCAAATCAAACTTTAATGAGCCTCATTGTTCCAAACGGATCATTGTCCAGAAAGAGCATCGCTCACCTGAGGCAGGAGATCATTTCATTCGTGTCGTCTGCAGGAGCTGCAGGCTCAGCTGAACCAGCGGGCAGAACAGTACAACCACCTGCTGGATCAGGGAGAGTCCATGCTGCTGGCCCGAGGAGGAGAGGACGCCGGACCCGGAACCACCCAGACCCAGCAGAACCTGGCCATGCTGCAGAACAAGTGGGCCAGCCTCAACACCAAGATGGACGACCGCAGGGTGAGTCTGAAGACTCAGCAGTTTCTGTTTGGTTTGTTGTTGTTTGTTTCTGGACGGTTTTGACTTTAAGCTTTAAAAAACCCTCCAGGGGAAGCTGGAGGAAGCCGTTTCCTTGGCAACCGGTTTCCAGACGTCCCTCCAGGACACCATGAACTGGCTGACGCAGGCCGAACAGACCCTGAACATGGCCCAACCCCCCAGCCTCATTCTGGACACGGTCCTCTTCCAGATCGATGAGCACAAGGTGAGAGCTAGACCAGACACAAATATCGACCAGATGTGTTTGGGAGGTACGGAAGACTGAGTATGCCCAAATCAACAACTCGTAATTCAATGTTCAAAGGTTCTTTTTTGCCAATGTCTAGCACAGTTTAAAATTACAACTTTTAAATCTTGCAATTACTATTTTTATCCTTACAATTTAACAATAAAACTCTTAATTTTGACTTTGTTGGTACCCGAGTTTAGTTAGCGCTGTTAGCATTAGCGGTTAGTTCTAGTCATTAGTAAAAACAGAAATATAAACAAAACAACCTTCTTTTGGTTTGTGGAAATTAAAACAAAATAATGAAGGAAATAACTCTAGAAGTAAAAATAATAAGGAGATTTTACTGGCAGATTCATAGAACCGTTGAGATTGTATGTCCTGAACTTTGGCAGATATTTTGCTTATACTGTAATAAAATCTGCGTTTGGTTTCAGGGTTCATTTAAATGTGTTTGTGTCCGTCCAGGTGTTTGTGAACGAGGTGAACACCCACAGAGAGCAGGTCCTGGCTCTGGAGAAAGCAGGCTCTCAGCTTCGCTTCGCCAGTCTGAAGCAGGACGTGGTTCTGATCAAGAACCTGCTGCTGAGCGTCCAGGCCCGCTGGGACAAGCTGGTCCAGAGGTCCCTGGACCGGGGCCGACACCTCGATGAGGCCCGGAAACGAGCCAAGCAGGTAGCTTACTGATGCAACAAAACGGAAAAAAGATGTAGAGGAATTATTTAATTCTGTTTTAGTCTAAAGGCTAGAAATGAAATGCTAACTCTGCTCTCAGTTCCACGAGGCCTGGAGGAAGCTGACGGACTGGCTGGAGGAAGCTGAGAAAAGACTCGACTCGGAGGTGGAGATCTCCAACGAGCCGGACAAGATCAAAGTTCAGCTGACCAAACACAAGGTACCAGAGAGAGAAACCCGATCTAAACCCGCTTCTGCTCCTCCGGTTCCCACTCCAGATCTCTGCTCACCCTGAAATCTGCTTTTCTCCCTCAATCAGGAGTTTCAGAAAGCGCTGGGATCCAAGCAGCCGGTTTACGACACCACAGTGAGGTCAGGGAAGGCCATGAGGGACAAGGCTCAGCTGCCTGCAGACCAGCAGAAACTGGACCACCTGGTGGGGGAAGTCCGGGACAAGTGGGACACCGTCTGTGGGAAGAGCGTTGAAAGGTCCGGAGACGTGAAATGACCAACATTTCTTAAAACTGTCAACAGATTGGACAGAATGAGACAGATAATCTGTGGACAGGTCGACCTTCTCCACTCTGCCTGGGTCTCAACCAAACCTTTTTCTGAATGACAGTTTTGTTTACAGAGACTTCACAAATCATTTTATTTGTTATTTCTGTTGTTTTATTTTGGATATTTAGAATATCTCCCAGTTCCAGTGTTAAATCTTCACTAGATGTTAAAGTTTATTGATCTTTGAGATTTTGAGTTCTTGCGTTATTGTCATGCTGTTACCATTAAATTACTCATTTATCGCAATAACTTCTGCTGCATGGCCCAGCAGATTTAGCCATGCTAACCAGCCTGAGCATTCATAACATGCTATGCTAGCTGCAGCGTAGCAGAGAGCAAGAGAGGAGATGGGATGAGTAGCACCATAAGGAGGATGATTGACAGCACTAAGACCCGCCTCCTGGCTCTGATTGGTTGTTTGTTGTCATCACTGCTGTGTGACATGATTATCTGTCTCATACCATACATGTTATCAACAAATGTTTTTTATAAAAGTTGCATTTTCCAGGTTAACTAAAAATCATTAAATGATGTTTTCCTCGTGTTTCCAGGCAGCACAAGCTGGAGGAGGCTCTGCTGTTCTCAGGCCAGTTTGCCGAAGCGCTGCAGGCGTTAGTGGACTGGCTGTACCGGGTTGAGCCTCAGCTGGCTGAAGACCAGCCGGTCCACGGCGACATGGACCTGGTGTCCAACCTCATGGACGCACACAAGGTGGGTCAGGTGCTCAGGCAGAAATCAGCTTTTAGAGCTGTGCTCCGCTCACAGAGCAGTGATTAACGCAGCCATGATCTACATTTCCAGGTTTTCCAGAAAGAACTGGGTAAGCGGACCGGCAGCGTTCAGGCTCTGAAGCGGTCAGCCCGCGACCTGATGGAGACCGGCCGGGATGACACGGCGTGGGTCAAAGTTCAGCTGCAGGAGCTGAGCAACCGCTGGGACACAGTGTGTGCTCTGTCCGTCACCAAGCAGACCCGCCTCCAGCAGGCGCTCAAACAGGTACAGGATGTTTAAATCCAGATCTGGAGGCCTAAACCTTCAACCTATCAATTAGTCAAAAATGAAAAATTAAATAATTTCAAGAAAACCTAAGGTTCCTTCTGGTTAGGTTTAATTAATTGGCATAGTGATTAATCTGATTAAAATCTTGACAGCACTGCTATAAATATTAACAAAAGATGGCTAAAACCAAATGCAATTCGTACTTTTTCCCTGTTTTTTATCCAGAAAAAAATGTGAGAAACTTGGATAATTTTCATTTCTGTCCTCCGTCAGGCTGAGGAGTTCCGCACGGCGGTGCAGATGCTGCTGGAGTGGCTGTCGGAGGCGGAGCAGACGCTCCGTTTCCGTGGCGTTCTCCCCGAAGAGGCCGAGACGCTGCAGGCGCTGCTGCACACGCACCGCGACTTCATGGGAACGGTGGAGGAGAAGCGGGCCGACGTGAACAAGGCCGCCGGCATGGGAGAGGCCATCCTGACCGTGTGTCACCCCGACTCCATCACCACCATCAAACACTGGATCACCATCATCAGGGCGCGCTTCGAGGAGGTGGGGGAGGCGCCTGGTTTCATGATTTAAAACAAAAAGGATTGAGTCTGGTCAGAATGTGACTGAAACGATTAATCGATTATTCAATTAATCAGCAGCTAATTTAGTAATTGATTAATCTTTAACTCAAAAAGCACATATTCTAAAAAGACATATGCACAGCAGTAATTAGTGCAAAATTGTACAAAATACTGTACATTTTGCATTTAAATTTACCTTGAAAATGCCCAAACAAACCCTGCATTTTTTATCCGATTAATCGTCAGAATATTTGATTAATCGATTACTAAAGTCGTTATTTTCAGACCTAATTCAGAATAAGACAATGTGTCTTCGCTGTACAGGTGCTGACGTGGGCCAAACAGCACGAGCAGCGGCTGGAGACGGCTCTGACGGAGGTGCTCAACAACGCCAACCTGCTGGAGGAGCTGTTGTCATGGTTACAGTGGGCCGAGACCACGCTGGTCCAGAGGGACACGGAGCCGCTTCCTCAGGACATCCCGCAGCTGAAAACGCTGATCACGGAGCACCAGGTGGGCCTGCGGAGACTCAGCTGGACCCCAGGAAGTGGAAGTGGACATTTCCTGTTTGGGTTAAATCCCCTCTGCTGTTTCTGCGTTCCAGACGTTCATGGAGGAAATGACCCGGAAGCAGCCAGACGTGGACAAAGTGACGAAAAGCTACAAAAGGAAACCAGCGGAGCCTCCCAGCAGCCTGGCGGAGAGGAGAGGAGCTCGTATGTCCTTCGCTTCCAGTTCTGCTGTCACCATCACTCATTTTACTGGCTGATTAATGGTCCCAGAAATATTAACTAGTAGCACAAAAATGGCTTATTGATGCAAATTCACCCTCTCAAAGACCAATAAACTAATTTCTGAAGAACATTTATCACTGGGCCTGGAAGACATTTTAAATAAAGAAAACAAACATGAATAAAATGGATTGTTACGTTTCTGCACTAATTGGATTCATCATTGGGCAGAAACAGAAAAGTCTGCCAGTTAGGACTTTTGTGGGAAGAAAAGAGTAAACTATGACCGTCTACTGGGCGTCAAATGTTTGCTGCATTTTTGTGCTGCAAACACAAGAATAAATAGTTTTTATCCCTTATTTTATCACAATAGTACCACATCATATTGTGATAAAACTTTAAATCCATATTGATCACCTATAATCGTCTCTACTGCGTTTGGTGGAAAACTGATGCTTGTCGTTGCCATTTGTCGAGCCCGTTGCTATGGAAACAAAAGGGGAGGAGCTTTTTGTCCAGTTTCTGGCAAAAAGAGAGAGCGACACAATGACAACAAAAGCTATCGCCCTCATTTTAATTTATGATGCAATTCATTGATTTATTGCTGATTGCGACAGGCCGACCTCCATGGTTCCTGTTAAACTTTCTGCTTCCTGCCCAGGTAAACACCAGCAGCAGCAGCAGCAGCAGCCCAGCATGCAGCTCTCCGGGGGAAACCCGCGCCTCAACCAGCTCTGTGCGCGCTGGCAGCAGGTGTGGCTGCTGGCTCTGGACCGCCAGCGGAAACTCAACGACGCTCTGGACCGCCAGGAGGAGGTGACGCCTTTTTATTTAAATAATTATAAAGCTAACTGGACTGGAAACCTCTGAGGATTTGGTGCAAACAGTTAAAGGGCCCTCATGTTGGAGAGGAAGGCTGATAATACAGAGAATAATCCTGCAGAATTAGATGGGAGGAAGGATTCATCCCTTTCTGAACATTCAGAGAAACATAAAAACGAGGATTTTTCTACATCTGAAGACAGGAAACCACATATAGAAAACCTGTATATAAAGAAAATGATTATAACGTTTGTAGGTGAACATAGGAGTAAAATAAATGTAATCACGTTTCTAGATTGTAGATCTCTAGAATGGAGATCTACAACCTGCTTTGTGTTTCCGATAGTAGATATTCATGTTGTCTTTTCACCAAAGACGACTCTAAATTAGTTTTATTTAGAAAACTGAAGCCAAAAACAAATCTTCAGTTTGCAGAAGGAAGGATCATTTTTCCATCTTAAATAAAGAGGATTATTGATTTTATTCAATAATTTTATTATATCTCCACATTTATTCATTCAGATTCTATAAGGAATAGATTATGAACCTAAAGTAAAATGTATTGTGGCTCCCTATGTTCAGAATTAAGTTGATTTTTTTTTATTTCTGATATAATAAGTAAAATATTTGATCCTTTCGCAGCTCAAAGAATTCGCCAACTTTGACTTTGACGTGTGGAGGAAGAAGTACATGCGCTGGATGAACCACAAGAAATCCCGCGTCATGGATTTCTTCCGACGCATCGACAAGGACCAAGATGGAAAAATCACGCGGCAGGAGTTCATCGACGGCATCCTGGCCTCCAGTACGTTCCTCCGGTTCAGTTTCCGTTTCGTCTTACCAAATGTAAAGGAGTAAAAAACATAAAAATGGCGTTTCCCAGAATTCCCGACCAGTAAGCTGGAGATGTCGGCCGTGGCGGACATCTTTGATCGAGACGGAGACGGTTACATCGACTACTACGAGTTCGTGGCGGCGCTTCACCCCAACAAGGACGCCTACAGGCCGACCACCGACGCCGACAAGATAGAGGACGAGGTACCGGCGAGGCGGCAGAGCAAACCCGGCAGGATGAAGTCAGAGGAGCGCGGCTGAACCGGGTCTGTTTGTGTCGCTGCAGGTGACCCGCCAGGTGGCCCAGTGTAAGTGCGCCAAGCGGTTCCAGGTGGAGCAGATTGGAGAAAACAAGTACAGGGTGAGTCTGTGGGTCCGGTTCGGTCCGGATCCAGGTTTACATCAAAATAAAGAACCAGAGTCCAACTGCATTTACAAGAAAACAAATAATTTAGTTAAGTTAGAGGTGGTAAAAGGTCAGAAGGTCACAGAATTAAACAGTGACAAGAGAAAAAATCACATTGAAACCACAAATATCCAGACATTTTACTGGTTGTGCTCTTACCCGTTTTACTATGATACCCCTAAATAAAACCAGTCCTGCTCAAAAGGCAGCAACAAATAAACAAACAAAAGGTTACAGTTAAAAAGAAAACAAGCTATAAAAACCAAACGTCATTGAATTGACCTCAAGGACTTTTAGTTTGGATGTAAAAGCTCCAAACGAGATAAATTCAATCAATCTCAAAGCAGCGTTTTTCTGTTACATTTATTTATTTGCTTGCTTTAAGTTTGCAGCCAGTTTCACTGTTTGCTAGAAATCTCAGTAAAATGAATTAAAGTTAGAAGGTTTTAATGTGACATAAAATATTAAAAAGTTTCTTTTTCTCCAGTAACTTTTTTTTCCTATTGTTTAATTGCTTTCTCTGAATAAAAGGGGCAGATATTATACGATTTTTATTCTTTCTGCTCCTTTTCATTTTATTGATTTGTATATTTTCCTCTATTGTTTGTAATTGTTTTGTTTTCAGTGAAATTAATGAATATCAAACTAAAAAACAAACTAAAAACTAACCTGTAACAAGAGTTTCTCTGCATTCAGACTAAAAACGACACGTTGGCCTTTAACCTCTCGCTGCGTTTTTCACCTGTTTCCCACATCAGGTGGGATTTGTAGGTTCATCTTGCCTGTGTCGACATTTCAGTCACATCTCTGCAGGACTCTGCCATCACCTGACCGTGAACACGCAGCACAGAGACACTGCAGGTCTCTGAGGGAGGCTGCAGACACGTTTAAATGCTCTGAGGAAAACCACAACTTCAGTTTTCATTGAACCAGGACTGGGCGATAAATCAGTTTTAACAATTGATCGAATCTTTGGTTTTTGAATAATTCATTTTTGGAAAATCTGGATTTTTTTTCACCAATGTATTTCGGTTTTGGAGTGAAATCAGTTGGACAGGCGGCCATCTTTTTTAACTAGAACTAGGGTTAAACAACTAACAGAAGAGATTACTGAATTAAAAGACATATTTTGAAAATATTTTCTGTTATTTGCACTTTGTCTTTTAGAAAAGAAAGCAAGAAAAGTTTATTAAAATCGGATCTGGTATGAAATTTTATTTTTTAAACGTATCTCCCAGCCCTACATGAAATCTGATGGTTTATTGTGTCTAAACATCAGAAAGTTAATAAAAGTTTTGACTTTTAAGTAAATTTCATTGGTCATCTTGACATACATTTTCTCTAAATTAATATTTTTGCAGAATTTTCTGGTTTAGTTAGATTTTTTATTTATATAAATAATTTATGGTAAACTAGAGCCGCGCCCTTCGTCAGGAGCCGCCGTGTCTCTGTGCTGCAGCCATTAACTCCTCATCCTCGTTTTCAGCTTCATCTCCTGGATCTTCATCACATTTTTCTCCATCATCATCCTCAGGGTGATGATATCCGGCGTCCGCCTGCAGGACGCTGGACTAACTAACGTTTCTCTGCCTGCGAGTTTGTTTCCCTCATCATCATCATCATCATGATGCAGTCACGCCTCTCACCACTAACTTCCAGCTGCAGTTCAGGAAGATGTTTATGATAAATGTTTCATTCTCGTTCTGTTTCTTCCCCCCTGCCCTTGTGTTCCTCTGCTCCGTTTCCTGCCGGACTTTTTCTAGTTCTTCCTCGGAAACCAGGTAAAGTTTCAGCCGCTGGTGGGAGCGGACGGGTGGAAGCTGCTTCCATGTTTCCCACACAGGGAAACGCTTCTGCAACAACTGATTAGTTATGATTAATCTGATTAACTGTTTCAGCCCAAACATTCAATGCCTACAAGCAAAAACTTTATATTGTAAGAGAAAGACTTTCAGTATTCAAGATGGAGTACAAACTGACTACTAAATACACATTATTGCAAAGGAAACATTTCCCCCATGGCCCCTAGGGGGCTCTAAACTTCTGCCCCTAAAAGTTTTCTCCTTCGTGGCTGTGCAACGTGGAAGCAGCTGTCGCCGTCCGCTTGTGTTCATGCTGTGATTTGTTTGACTAATTGCACAATGCGAGGCGAGTGACAGCGACACGGCTGAAGTGCTAATTAGTGGTGGGGTGAAAATATGGCGTGCTGGAGCTGGGAAGCTGCTTGGAGAGACGTCCAGAGGAATCCTCCTGGGCTGGTTCTGCTTGAAAATGAGCTTTGCTGGGTGAATTTACAAAAATAAAACTTTTTGGGTCCATAAATTAAGGTTGATGCTTTGATTTGAGTGGCTGAGAATCAGTGCATGTGTTTTCTCTGTGATTGCATGAGTAGATCCAGTTTTGGTTTGTGGGTTTCTCTGTGTTCCTGACTATATCCGTTACCAGTTCAGCTGACTGGGTTTTCCCTCTCGTGTTTCCTCTCTGGACCTCTTCAGTTTGGCGACTCCCAGCAGCTGCGCCTGGTCAGGATTCTGCGCAGCACCGTGATGGTGCGAGTCGGCGGCGGCTGGATGGCTCTGGATGAGTTCCTGGTCAAGAACGATCCGTGCAGAGGTGAGTTCTGTTCGAACCCGACGGGATTTCCACCATCGTGTTTCACGTTTACCTGCAAGAACCTGACTGGTTCGGGATCTTTACCAACTTCAGACTAAAAGCTGCAGGTTATTTGGGTTGCTTGATGTATTATAGTCTGGCTGAAAAGCAGCTGAACGTGTCTGATGTGCAGCAGGAAAGGAACAGAAAGTGAGTTTTTCTACTCCTGTGCTCACATTTGCTGGATTTTCTAAACATTTTTAGACTCTGTGGTTGCAGATGAAATATTCTGCAACCACAGAGTCGCAGAACTCTGAATTTAATTTGTGTTAAATTCAGATTAGTGTCGAAATGATTAATCGAATTGTGATTAATCAATGATCGAAATAATCGTCCACTAATTTAGTAATTGATAGTTAACTGGAGTTTATAGACTCAAAAAAAGCAATTGTTGAAATAACAGCACACTTAGTGCAGTAATTAAGCCAAAACTGTACAAAACTTCTTTACATTTTGCATTTAAGATTAAAAAAAACTCAAGTGACAAAGGTTCAGCTTCACTTTGTTCAAATTCTTTAATAAATAAATGTTATATCTTTTGCTATCAGTAATGAATTAGGTGCGTCTCTGTTCAGTTCACAGCTGTTGGCTTCAGGTTTTTATAGTTTATAGTTATGATCATGCTAATGTTTTTTTTTTGGACTGTGATGCCTCCAGCTGAGGATTTGAACCAGTCAGGCTCTTGGATTCATGTTCAAGTCATTAAACTGTGAAATGACTTCACGTTGTCCAGCCGTCTGCCAGCAGGTGAAGCAGTGAAGATCTGATCGTCTGTTCCGATCGGAGCCATGTCTCTTTGTTCCCATCCTCTCCATTTGAAGTTTTATTTCCATGTACTCACTCTTCCCTTCCCTCTGTCTCTCTCTCCATACTTTATGAAATTAAACGGTAGTATTGCATGATGCATGGTCCTCAGTTTTTCTTCCTCTCCTCCTTCCGTTCTCCCTCCCTTTTTTCTCTCTTTCCTCAGTGAAACATCCAGGACTTAAGATTCTCCGCTCCGATTCCAGTAGCTCCATCTCATCTCGTATAGGTTGGATTTCTCTCACATTTTCTCTCAGCTGCGTGTCTTTTTTGTTTCGTTTTTACGTGGACAGTCCCACCCAGGTGTCTTCCTTCTCTATCTCTCGTCGCATCATCTTTGCCTCTTTTCTTGTTGCTGACTGTGATCTCCAGACTAACGTAATGTCTTCCCGGTTGTACTGTTTCCCCTGCTTGGAAAAGCTTTGAAATCTTTGAATGTTGTCATTTTTGGGGGCGACAGACTGTCATCTGGAGCCTTTTGTGTATCTAAATGTTTTTTATTCAAGAAGTATCGCCTCTGCACTGCAAAAACATAAAATCTTACAGGGTGTCTTTGGTCTAGTTTCTAGTGCAAATATCTTAGGACACTTGAAATGCAACGGATCTCACTTAAAAGTAACTTTTCAGCACAATATGGGAGCTTGGCTTAAGTCAATAATTCTTTAATATTGGTGAAAAAAGTGAAATAATCTGCCAGTGGAACAAGATTTACCAAATATGTTAGCTTACACTAGCATGATGACTAACATTTACTTAATCCATTCAGTACGCCAGTAACTTTGGTGTAGAAGTCAAAATTAGCTATAAAGCTAATGCTAGCTCAATGCTATCAGCATTATGTTGCGTTAAGCTAACGTGTTATGTGACGTTAACTTGGTCTGTCCTGTAAATCAGCTGACCACTGGTGAAATAATCTGCCAGTGGAACAAGACAACGTTTGAACTCGCACCTGAAACTGGCTGCAAACAGATGCTGCAGTTATGCAACCGAACATCTTTGAAAAGACGTTACATTCCACAGGTTTTTGAAACAAAAAGAAAACTTATTGCCAGAAAATGTCTTGGTGTTTTTTTTAAAGTACTTGGGTTGTTTTTGAAGCAGGTGAAACCCAAACGGAAAAATAAAAATGTGAATTTTGGATAAGAGGTTCTCCTATATCTTTCTGAAAAATTACTTTAAACTTAGTTTTGTTCCATTTCAAGTGTGCTAAGATACTTCCATTAGAAACAAGACCAAATTTGCTTAAGATTTTGTGTTTTTGCAGTGTGTGTGTGTTTGTATTTGTGTCCAAAACTTTCTTCATCCCACCTCGAGCATGCAGTTATTTCACATTGTCTCTTGTGTCTCTCAGTGACAGTCACTCCTGGCTATTTCTGCTGCCGAGGTATCTACACTTTCCTCTCTGTCTTTCGCACCTTTTCATTGATCTTATAACTCCATCTGTCCGTCCAGCTGTCAGCCTCCATCGTTAACATCAGCTGTCTCACGTGTGTTCGTGTTAGGGGTGGGAGGCAACGGTTACCCCGCGTTACGATGAATGATAAAGCAATCATACGATAGTTTCAAGTTTCTTCATAAAATCTCCCTGCGAAAAGCAGAGAGGTACCAAAAATGTGCCTTATTGTACAGATTAAGCATCAACCTACGTCTCCAGAGTTTTGCCCCACCCCTACTCCATGTTTGTGTGTCGTTTCTAAATGTTTCAGTGCACAGATGTTGCTTTCAGTCTTGTCTCTGTGCCACATGTTTGCCTCATGCTTTCTTCACTCACAACCAAAGCAGGACCTGGCCAAGCCCTGGTCTTCTAACGCCATCTCTTAGCGATGGTCAACAACGGCTGTAAGACAGTTTAATGTGAAAACGGCTGATTTGTTTCAGCCTGAGGAGGCGTAGTGCTTTTCTGCAGGTCATTTCACAGAAACACAAACAGCTTTATAGCTATAAATTCATTAGTTATCGATGGTTAATGGGTGAACTGTCATTTAAATAGAAAGGGGCGGAGCCTTCGACCCGGGCGTGGCCAGGCTGGGTTTCTAACAGCGCTTGCTTCCAGAGCGGCTCCTTTAAATGTGATTGCTGGTTGGTGGGAGACAGAATTACAGGGTGCACCTGGCTGGCTGGCTTCATGTGGGGACATGATTGCAGGCTGCACCCGTCTGAACTGACCGGCCGGTTGCTCAGGACGACGGCCGTCCAAGCTCAATTTGTTTCCTCTCATTTAGCTTCGATCTCCCTCCTCACTGTCTCTCTGTGGCTGGCTTCTCCGGGCTTCTCTGTTGTCTGCCGGTGCTGCTGCACCACTTTCCGTCCAAGAATGCTGCCTGAGTGTTTTAAGACGAAGGGAGAAACCCTGAACACGCGTGACCAGCCTACAGCAAATATTTACGCTCACGCTGTGCAAACACAGAGGAGCTGGGAGGAACGTACCAATTAATCAGAGAGGAAGCTACGCAATGAAAGTGCTGCCATCATTCAGGGAACTTAGGATTTTCATTCATGTCAGAAAACTGGAGATGCTTTCAAGGTTTAATTAGATTCAGAGTTCACATCAACATCTGTTCAAGTGATTTATTGTTGAAGCAAAACCAAACTTTTGGGTTTTTTCAGCTGAAATGAACATTCAGGAGCTTCATCATGAGTTGGTGTTTGTTTTCTGCGTAAAAGCAGAAATAAAATAATCTAAATCTGATCTCAACTTCATCATATGTTGTTTTCCAATCCCTCCAAGAAGTTGCAACGCTATGATCAAAACTATTAATGCAACTAATTCAGTCATCCTTTGCAAATTTTAGGTGGACTTGCAAACTTTTCTGTAAATCTGTCTGAATGTTTTCTGTGTTTCCTCTTTTCTGACCAATCACTGCGACTCTGCTGTACTTTGACTTATCGATTTAGCCGTCGTCTAATTTAACTTCCTGTTGAAAGCTGAACATGAAAGATGAAAGGATGAGTGACGCTAAACAGCAACATTTTTTAAATAAACATTTTGAGATATTCTGCAGGATTTGCTCATACCGTGTAAACAGCTCACTTTAACTCTAATGACAAATATTGAATTATTATTTATATTTTCTCTTCAGGACGTTATTTTATTTGTATTAGAGGTACTTGAAAATGTTCACTCTTTAAATATTTACTATGTTAAAATCCTTTCGTTTTAGGGAAGATTATGTAGCAGTTTCAGCTTTTTTGCAGGGCTGAAATGATTAAGAGTGATTAATCAATTATTCAAGTAATTGTCAACTAATTTAGTAATCGATTAATTAACTGGAGTATACAAATTCAAAAACTGTAATTTTCTGAAAGAACAATAGTAATAATTTGAACATTTTGAATTAAAAATGAAAAAACCTTCTTTGTTCCACTCAGAACTCCTCATGTGGCATTTTTAGCTCCACCTTTTGTTACCAGTTATTAATCAGTTAATCCACAAATTAATCACCAGATCAGCTCTACTGTCAGCAGAAAGGCCTGAACTTTTCACATGTTGAGGTTGGCAGTTTTTTATTTTCTTTATTTTTTATTTTTTTGGCAGATGCATCCTTTGCTAGAAATGATCAAGCATTCACTAAAGGAATACCACAAAAGGAATGTTGTAGTTAAATGAATAAATTGCAGAATATGCCACTTTTTTTCATCTGATTAATCAATAATTATCAGAATAATCGATAGAATAATAGTTTGCTGCAGCCGTACTCTTTTTAAAACCATGTTATGGCAAAACTAAAGCTTAAAAAATTGCAACTTTGACCACAATCTTTTCAAAACGTGCTGCAAAATCAATCAGTTTATGCTGCAGCAATCACAAAAAAACATGGCAACATCCTAGAAGGACTGGGTTGTACATCTAGTTAAGACTTCTCCACAAAGGTTTAGAAGTTTGTTTCCTATAAAGCATGAAGGATGGAGGAAAAGTAGGAGGAAGTACGTGAGTCAGTGGTGAGGTGTGCAGCCTGAGAGACGGAAGGATTATGATGTTTGCAGATGACATTGTGATGTAACTGCAGAAGGGAAGGAGAAAGCGTAAGTAGGATGGAGAATAGTGTTTCTGGAGGTTTACAGATGTTCTATGATGAACAGAAGCCAGTAGGTGGCGCTGGAGAGGTTCAGGTTTTCCTTTTCAAAGCTTAAGAAGCAGCAATAATGGTGTGTCTCCATGGCTGGTTGGCTTTTGTTGCGAATATTGAATTAATTCTCCTTCCTTTGCACTTGCACAACTTCACTTTCCTCCTCACAACCTTTAATCTCATGACCTCCTGACCTTTCCACTGCTCCAAACACGCGCTCTGCTCATGCGCACTCTCAAATGAAACATGCACCGACTGTGATGTCTGCAGCCAAGGAAGCACCGACTCTCCCTCCCTCACTCTGCTCGCTGCCTCTGCTGCCCCCTGCTGGAGGAGCAAAGATGAACTAAAAACAATGGAAAAACTGACTATTTGTTTCTGCTCGCTCTGTGTTCGTCTCTGTCTGCAGCTCGAGGTCGCACCAACCTGGAGCTGAGGGAAAAGTTCATCCTTCCTGAAGGAGCGTCTCAGGGCCTGGCTGCGTTCCGCTCTCGGGGTCGACGCTCCAAACCGGGCTCACGAAACGCTTCGCCAACCCGTTCGTCGTCCTCAGCTTCCCACAGCGGCGCCTCGCTCCCGTCGGCTCCCTCCACACCTGCCACACCGACGGCTTCGGCTTCATCTAGGGTATGATTTTCTGCCTTATGACGGCTAAATCAGGTCATCCTTAAAAAGTCTTAAACTCACACATCTAAAATTAAGGCCTTTAAATTACAAAATCATTTGAAAAGGTAAGTTAGCCTCTAGTACATTAATCATAGGTCTTAAATTTTGTCTCAGCTATTTGATCTCATATTCTGTGTATCGTTTTGTCTTGCGGGACTTTTCTGACATCTTCATTGCACTCTGACTCAATACGCTAGCACACTGCTAACTTTCCCGTCCTAGCTAGCCTGCCTGTTAGCTTTTTTTGCACTATGATGGAAAGTATCACCAGTTTGTTGGACAAAGTTGCATAGATATAGGTTTGAAATTTACTTCATAATGGCCTTTAAAAGGCTTTAAAACATCTTAAGTTGGAGTTAGTGAATCGTGGAGAAACCCTGTAAATACGCCACATCGTGAGAAAGCAAGAAAAACCTTCAAAATGTGGCATGTGAAGTGTCAAACTCATAAAAGTGGTCTTGAGTATTATTTTTAAAGGTGATTTATTTCATTTGTCAGCCATTTTTTATAGTTTTGTCATCAACGACGAGGTTCTCGAGTTTTGTGCTAAAATTAATTAAAAGTTCAAGGAAAGAGTTGGAAAGTTTCTACTAATTCTGGAGTCCATCGTCTCTGACAATTTTATTTGAACTTTGAATTCGACAAAATATAAGGTCTGGGTACGATTTTGTTTTTTACGAAATAGTTAATGTTTATGAAAATAAATTCATAATATGATATAATATCATGACTAATATAACATGATATTGATATTAAATCATAATATTGTGATATTGAAGTCATAAAGTTATGACTTTATTCATGTAATATTTCGACTTTATTCTCTTATGAGTTTATTTTCATATGACTTTATTCTAGTAATTTGTTTTTATTTTTTTCCTTGGCATAGCTGTAATACTCCGTTATATTTTGCCAAGTACTTTTTAATTTCTTGACTGGCCGTTTTTTACTTGAGTGAACACACGTTGCGCTGGTTCTGTCCAGGTTTTGACTGGACTGCAGGAGGTTCTGTGTGTATTTTCTGTTTCATGTTTATCGTCATCCTCTTGTTGAAATCACCACATCCTTGACTCTGAAGTTTTATGTTTGTTCTTTGTGTTTTTTCTGTTTTTTTATATATATTTTTGCCTTCTCTCCTGTTTTCAACCCTGCTAACATCCCATCAAAAAAAAAAAAAACTTCCTGCATCGTCTGGTTCTCTGTTTGATAAAAAAAAAATTATAACCATTTCTGCTGACCTGCTCTTACACAACAACACCCTGCGCTGCCCTCCAAACCTCCTGCTCCATAACCCGCTCCCTCCTCTTCCTCCTCTCCCTCCTACGCTGCTTGGCTCTGCTCCCTCCTTTCCTTCCCTTCTTCCCTTCAGTCCTCCCTCACTCACTCGCGTGACTATGCCAAGCCCTGGCTTGCACACAGTAAAACTCCAACGCCAACCAAGTGCCACTGCTGCCCAGACCTCGGTCACAACCACAGCGCTCCTGGGCACGAGGTAACGCACTCACCTCCAACCTCCCCACTCGCCTCCCCACCCTGACCTCCGACCCCTGGCCCTTCTGACCGAGCTAATGCACTAACACTGCACCGCGTGGCAGGCTATAAAAAAAAAGGTTAAAAATAAAATCAAGCAATTATAGTTGTCTGATTTTGTTGTTTCTTGAAAGAAAATGTTATTCATTTTAGATCCAAAACTGTAAATGAATTTGCACAGAAGTTGTGTGAATTTATTCTATTACAAGAAAAACTTTTGAGTCACTTTCTTTAAAAATATTTGCTACATTCAGCCAAGTTTAATAAATTAAATACAATCTGTTTAAAAGTCAGTTTTTCAGTTAAAGCCTCTACATACATGTGGTTCAACTTATTATGAAAGCTTGGTTATAAAAAGGCAATTAAGAAAATTATGTTAATAAACATTTTTACCCTGATTAAAACTAAATAGTTTTGACAGACCAGATTTGTATCATTCTTTAACTGCAGTTGGGGGCCACACAAAATCACTCCAAGGGCCACAAATGGCCCCTGGGCCGCACTTTGGACACCCCTGTTTGTTCAAAGTCAAATTAAATCCTGACAGGATGAAACTGGCTGGGCTGCAGCATAAATAGAAAAACAGCCTTCATTGTCCTGCACAGAGGAAACTCAGGTGTATATAAAAACTATATATAAAAAAATAAGATTAACAATAATAGTAGTAATAATGGTAATAAACTGCACAAGACTGAAACGGAAAATATTGTGCAGTTATTAGAAATAGGAATATCGGACTATTTCCAATTGAGTCGGATCACTTTTCCAAAAATGTACATAAAGTGCATGAACAGTAATATTGTAGAAATAACATAAGCCACTTGTTAAGAGACTAACATAAATATTATTGTGACATCTAAAAATGTATATAAAAATTAACATTTCACCTCAATAATTACATTTAGAAATCATTTTTAATTTTGATTATTAAGTCAATATATTTGTTTTGTGATTTATTTTATTTGTTCTGTAAATACCTTTATAGCATAAATTTTCTGATTTATTTTTATGCTGCGAGTTTAACTTGAGAATGTGGAAATTGAGTAAAATTAACTTGGGCATTAAATAACCTGGAGCAGGTTAACAAATTGGTCTCATAATGTCCCTGACATGATGCAGTTTAGAAAATTTTGTTTTATAAATTTTGTTTTGTAGGCTTTTTCTAAACAAAAATTTTAACTTAAAAATAACTTGAAAGAAATCTGAATAATTAACTGTATCAGCCACTTAAATATTTAAATGTTTTCTTCATAAATATTTTTCTAGTTTTCATGTCATAAATGAATTAAACACCTTTCACTGTTCGGCTGTAGCATTGTGTTAAAGTGTAACTGTGTTTGTGTGTTTTAGATCTGTCTGTGTTTTCTGTTTTCTGCTTCTGTGTCAAACTGTTGACCCAGTTTTAAAATGGCTGCTCGGTCAGCTAACCGTGAAGTCATTCCTGTGTTGTCCGGCAGGGGGCGGCGTCTGGCTCCAAACTGAAGAGGCCGACGTTCCACTCGAGTCGAGGCTCGCTGACCGGAGAGAACGGAGGAACGCCGCACAGCAGCAAGCGCACAGGCGAGTTCACTGCAAAAACACTAAATTTCACCAAGTATTTTTATACGGTTTCCAGTGAATATTATTTTACTGGTAACATGGGGAAAATGTTGTAAGTGGAACTAATACAATTTATCAATATTAATAAATTACTGACTTAAAATAAACTCTTTGTTAATTGCAAATTAGTTCTTTCAAGTGTTCTGAAATATTGGCATAAAAATACTTGGTAGTATTTTTGCAGTGTTTATACTTGTTCTGATTCTTTGAATGGATGCACAAAATCCTGAAATATGTGCAGATACAAAAACGGAAAATCTTCTAGTGCAAATATCTTAGTACATTCAAATTAGACAGATAAATAACTTTACAGCAAGATATGGGAGCTTGTTTTAAGTCAATAATTCCTTAATATTTGTTTAAAAAAATATTATTTCACCTATAGAAGTGAAAAAGGTGTAGGGTTTTTCCTTTGCTCTGTGTAAAAATAATCTCAGTGGAACTAGTACTTTTTATAAACATTAAGGAGTTGTTGGCTCTTGTATTTTGCTGAAAAGTTAGTTTTGTCTTATTTCAAGTGTACTAAGCTATTTGCACAAGAAATAGCTGTTGACTTAAGTTGGTTGACTTACAAAAGTCAACCAACTGAAACCCAGTTGGTTGACTGGGTTTCAGTTCCGCGTCGGCTAACTGCTAACTCTCTCCATCAGATCCAAAGCGAGGGGCGGCGACGGCCAGCGGTCCGACCAGCCGCGCCGGCAGCAGAGCGGGCAGCCGGGCCAGCAGTCGCCGTGGCAGCGACGCGTCTGACGCCTCGGAGCTTCAGGACGCTCGCTCCGTCTGCTCCGACACTTCAGACACGCCAAGGCGGCCCGGCAGCGCCACCAAACCCTCCAAGATCCCAACTATATCGAAGAAGACTCCCAGCCCCAAGACGCCAGGGTCTGCGAAGAAGTAAACCAGCTGAAGAATCAGTCGGTGTTCTTGTTCTTCATCCAGACGGCTGGTGTGAAAATCCTGCACTATAAGTGATGTTTTTCCGGGGAATGAAGGAGATGGCGATCCGAGTAAATCTCCCTCTCACTCCTTCCCAAGTCTTGAAGACATGCACAAGAGGAGAAGGTCTCTGGACCAGAATCCGAGGGGTCAGCGAGAACTTTTCCCCCTTTAAAGCCCCAGTTTGCCTTCCAGTCTCCTCTTCTCAAACGTGATGCTGCCTTACTTTATGTTACACACATTGTCGTGATCAGATGTCCGGCTTTCTAACTGACAGACGCACACTCGGACCCGTAGAGCGCGGGGCGCGGTGCTGCGTGGCGCGGATCGGGGCACGCCGCCAACGCCGCAGCTACACAAACAGAAAAAGAATTGTGGGAGAATTATTTTTACTTGTGGTCCAGATGCCTCAAGGATGCGTCAACAGAGAAAATATGCAACGACTGCCATGTCTGTCGCTTGGCGAGAAAACCGTCACCTCAGCAGCGGCGGAGCTGAGGAAACGCTGTCTGACGCACACACACGCACACACACTTCCTGTGAGGATCGGTGGAGGTGGTGACTCCGCCCAACCGCTGGAACGCTCCCCTCAGCCCCAAGCGTGCATTTCAGCAAAGGGCGGTGTGGTTTCTTTTTCTCCTTTTTTACACAAAAATCACAAGCTAGCAATAGAAAGGACTATTTTTATGGTGACAACTAACAGCACATTACTGACAATATACAACATGCGTAACCTTAACATGATGTTAACAACCGTGTTTGCAAGAGTTCGACAACCAGCATGCACTAATCCTCTGCCGCTGTGTTGCCCTTAGTGACCCCGCTGCGCACACACACGTGCATCGTGTGTGTGTCTGTTACAGGAAGCAGCAGAGGTCATTGACTTGAGTCACTGTATGCAAAATTTTACTTTGCAAATGTTTTCTGATTAATTTATAAACCAGTTGGACTTTTTTGTTGTTTAGCTTGAAAGACAGATTTATTTATTTTTCAGTTTTTCGTCATATCACCGTCGGCAGAGAGTGATTTAGTATTATGGTTAAAGAAATTATGATTTTTTTGTACCGAGAAGATGCCCACTCTGCTTTTGTTTTTTTTTGTTGACATGGTTTGTGTGTAAAAGCGTGTTTCTACTCTACTATTGTGACATTACATTGCTCATTGGGGCGCCCTCTAGTGGCAGCCTTGTTGTAAAATTTTCTTTATCGCTAACTACTACATTTTCCTGACCAAAGGGGTTTGCCCTTCATGTGTAGAGATGAACCACAGATATGAATGACAATGTCTCTTCTAGGGTTTTTTCAAATGTCCTGTTGCTGACAGGGCCACGTTGTCCAAGTGTTTTCTCAAATTAAGAGATGAAGTTTATGGAAACTAATGAAATTACATCAAGAAGTCATCTTAAGGTTGATTTTTATTTATTTATTGTCTCTCTGAGGGGGAAATGATTACTCCACCTTTTTGATGCTGCAGTCCTCTCAGTGTGATGAAGTCAACATGGAGGGAGGAGGGGGTGTTACAGGGAGTCACTTGTGTAAAATTAAAACAATAAACTAAAATTATAAACTTTTTTCTGTTTTTGTATTAAAAAAGTATGCTTGCAATAAAACTGCCTCTGGTCTTGTTTTTTCTTTGATTTTACACTCATCAAACTTTTTGAGTTTAGGAAATTAAAGTCCTGAAGATAAAACTCTATGGAAGCAGTTGTGGCAACAAAATGGCTGTCAAACTCCAAGTACCAGTACAATGAACCCATTGAAATAACTAAAAAACACAAAAATACTTGAGACTTTCTTTAAAAGTGCAAATTTTAAGACTCCAAAGGCCAGAACTAGTATCTACAGTCTTCTCCGGGGGAAAAAAATGTGGAGATCCTGGATCTTTTGCTTTGCAAACACCAGCCAATAACAGGTCAATTAGCATTGTGTAAGGTATTTAATTTGTCCAAGATGGGTTTTTCTATACATTTTTTATAAAAAAAAAATTAAAAAAATCCATGAATACCGAACCACGAATAGGCAGGGGTCGACGGTAATTCTGTTAAATGCGTTGGCAACTGCCTGGTAACTACCATGCCACTTTCTGGTGCCCATTTTGAATAAGTTGCAAGTGTTTTATTAGTATTATTAAGTTGGGGACTTTTCTTTGGTGCAAAATGGGTTTTTAGATATTACAACAAAGTTATATATCTTTTGAAATTGGATTTGAAATGATAAACAGATTAACTGTGTAAAGCCAAAAACATTTTATGCTGAAAGTGCTGCCTGAAATCTTACTGGGGGAAAAGGTATCCAGTTCTGTTCTCGGTATGTAAATAAATGTGTTTACAGCCAACATTCCCTAAACAGTTAATTGTAAGCGTAATGTATAAATGTTTAGATAACATTTAACGTATTTGGGTATCTGAGACAAGTGTTTTAAAATGTCTAATCTTTGGATCGCCCCCTCCAAAATCGCATAATGGTTCATTCCACTATTTGCCCGGGAAATGTCTGAAGGGACGCTCTCTTACGTCATCATTGGCGTTGTGCAACCTGGAAAATGACGACTTTCAGGTTTGGATTTATCACTTTACTTGTTCAGAAATCATTTCATAAGCTTGTAAACATATGAGAACAATAAAAAGTGCACAAAAACAGTCTTACCAGAGAAAATAGTACGTTTCTGTTGAAAGAATGTCGAAGTTGGCAAATATTACCAGAACGCTAATATCGCACATCCGCCATCTTGTTACTTCAATTTCCAACGGCAGTAACTCAAAAAACTAAAACACAGTCTTAATTTTTTTAGTCTGCGCTGTCAAATGAGCTTTACCAAATCTTCATAAACATGTCATTGAATATGAATGTATTAAAATATTGGTTTTGGTTCTTGTTTAGTCAATAAGTCTGTCAAAGTTTTGAATTTGGGTTTAACGTTTCATTAGTGCTATGGAAGATAATGGAGATATTCATACAAGGATGAAGTTAATTTTTGATTGTAGCGGCTAATTTTGAAAAAGGCTACTATGTTATTCCACTTAATTTTTCACTACCATGAGCATTTTTAATCTGATATAATTTAAAAATTTACACCAGTCAAACCTGGACTAGAGTATTCTACACAGCAGAGTAATTCAAACTCATTTGCAAATTATGAAACTTTTATTTGACTTTTGAAAGTTAAAAGAAACAGGTTATAGAAGAGTTTTTTGCACCCTGACCATATTGGAACTGATCCAGATTAATGTAGCCCAGGTTTAAAAAGTTTAAGTATTGTAGTTTATAAACTAGAGCAGATTAAAGATAAGTTGTATTTTAAAATCCAATAATTTTTTATGTTGTTGGATTTCTGTGACTTGTTCCTAAATGTAACTGTCATTTTTTTTTTTTTTAAGGTCAGAAGCCAAATGAAAACATGCATGTTAGCAGTGCCTGCATGAGTTATGCAGATGTTTGCATCTTCTTTTTCCGAGTGCCTGGTTGGTATTCCGTCAAAGTGTAAATTTATTGAGAGAAGTGAAGCAAACTTAATTTGTTTTTCCCTCTTCCTGTGTGTGCGTGCCTCCGTTCGTGTCTGATGGCAGAGCCCAGACTCGCAGCCAGTCGCCGGACATTTCTCTGTAATTGAGGTGTTCGAAATGCAGAAGATAAAGACGTGCCCGCCTGGATCTTCACTTCTCTGCACAGAGAGGAGGTAAACACAGAGCGGAGGCAGGTGGTGCTTTGGGAGAAATAAGCTAAACTTTGTGTTTGCCTTGCCCAGACCGGGATATGTTTTTGGTTTTACTCAGGCGGTGGTGGAAGTTTTGAAACTTTGTCGTGTTTATGTGATGGTTTGAGTTGTTCCTCTGCAGCTGTGTGTACTCTCACAGACCACTCGTTTGCTGTCCACTCTCCATCCATCTTCACCCCCTCACTTTGGTGACAGTCCTTCACTTCTTCCTCCCAGAATGCCTTTTTTTATTTCTGTTGGGTTATTCTAGTTTCATAGGCAAACATTCCCTCTTTTTTTATATATATTTTCTCTTCGGTGCTTTCACCTCTCCTGATAAATCCTTCAGGATTTGGCGTGTGCACAAAGCAAAGCGGGTAGCGCATTAATTCCTGGCATTTCGGGGACTTGCTTTTGGCCTCGAGCAAAAATGACGGCGACCGCGTTGGTTTGGTCAGTGTTACTCGTTCCGCTCAAAGAGACCACAAGAACCGAGCCCGCTTTGAAGAGAAGAGTGCACAAACATGAGTGGGCACAGGGCTGAACCTCTCTACTCTATTTTAATCATTTCTTCCCTCAGAGTCCTTCTGGTTTGGACCCGAGCGCGGATGTTTGCTCTAGACCTGCTGCAGGAAAACTCCACCGAACCGATAAATAGAGGATTTATCAGCTCAGAGTTAAAAAGTGCATTTAATTTTCTGTTGTAAACATAAAAATAATTTACGACTAAGTGAAGGAAAGGAAGCTGATGAAGAGGTAGAAGTGTGGCGGTGAGATGAGGTCTCCTGAGGAGACCTCTGGGAGGGGTGGCGATGAAGAGAGGAGGAGGAGGAGGAGGGAAACTCCCTCCTGCTTGTGAACAGCTGCTCAGGATTCACTCGGCAGAGCGTCCACAGAGCGCAGAGTCGTCTCACCTCTGCTGGGAAATGAGAATCGAACCGGGACCGGACCGTTCCTGAGCCGACCAGCAGGTCAAAGTTCTCCTGGGGAATCCCTGCCGGTTCCAACTCCTTCCTCTCATCCTGGATCCAGAGGAGAATTACTCTAAACCTAATGACAACGCTCCCAAATTCCTCTCCAGCACCCACTCATCACTAAAATTGCTCCACATCTTTCACGTTTACAGCTTCAAAGCTTCTCTTTTTTTTGTCTATATTCACAGCAGCTCGAATAGCTTGTAATTATGCCGACTCTCATCATGCGCGCCTCTGCTGCTGCTGCGTGACTGAGCGCTGAGGGGAGAGGTGGATTTTCCTTCTGATTTGAGATTAGAGGTAAACAGAGCCGGCGCTCGTCTAAACACCTCAGGCATAAATCTCGGCTGTTTTTGTCTGCGGTGACTGAGCTGCAGCAGTTGGAGGAGAGCGGCGCTCCAGAAGGATGAACCTGCACCAGATCCTGCGGGGCAGACCTGGAACCAGACCCGACCCTGGAACCAGCTCCACCCTGCTGTTGCCGCTCCTGCTGCTGTCCGTCCTGCTGTGGACCCAGCAGGCCGAGGCCGTGGTCCACTCCAGCTTCCGCCGGCTCAGTGGCCGCGAGAAGAAGGAGATGCAGAAGGAGATCCTGAACATCCTGGGCCTGCCGGGCCGACCCAGACCGCACCCGCCCCTCAGGCCGCCCTCGTCGGCGCCGCTCTTCATGCTGGACTTGTACCACGCCATGTCAGCCGACGACGAGGACGAGATGGCGCTGAACGGGCCGGGCCTGGGGAGGTACGGGGCGGCCGTGCAGGTCAACTACGCCGCGCTGCCAACACTCAGCACGCACACGCCGCCGCTGGGGAGCGTGGTGAGCGAGGCCGACACGGTGATGAGCTTCGTCAACCTGGGTGAGTGGCTAGAGGCAGTTCTGAGGAGAGGTCCGATTTTGGACAAAACACATTTTTTATTTTGTCTGAAATGTCTTAAGTACAGCAAGAAAGTTGCTGAGTTGGCAACAGTGGGTTGTTAACTCCTGTTAACTGTAAACGTGCCGCCGTGACCTGGTGGGCCGGACTGTCAGTCAAACAGGTAAAAGCAGAGCAGAAGAGGACAGAGCTGGTTTTATACCTTTACTGAGGAAGATAAGAGTTTTGGAAAAGAAATTTAGGAAATTGGTGCAGATAAATGTTTCAGTTAAACCCCTAGTTCTGAGAGTGGAGATAACCGACCTTTTAACATTTTGATGGGAAATTAGAATTGAATGCAACTATAATTAGTCAATAGGTCAATAAATCTAATGATAAATTAAGACAAACTATTGTTTTTCTCTTTTCTCTCCCTCGATGACAAAAGTCTTCAGTTTGGTTCTTTGTTCTCTACTTCCCCTTTTTTAAGGAATAATTTTGTTTATTAATTTTGTTTGTTTTGTTTTGCATATTTAAAGTGTTTTCATGTTCCAGTTTTAAATGTTCGTTAGAGTTTAAAGCTTATTGATCGTTGAGTAGAATAGAATTAAATATACTTCCTAAGGAGAAATGACTGATTTGCTTGAATAGTTTATTCAATTCTGTTCAAAAATCAATAAACTTTAAATCCTAATGAACATTTAAACAGGAAGACATTTTGAATATCAAAATAAACAGAAAAACCAATAAAATGAACGTCAGAATGCGTTGTATGCCATTACCGTTATATTCCTTGAAAATGTTTTCAAAACAACATTATCGTTTATCGCAATAACTTGAGGTACAATTTATCGTCCTGCAAAATTACTTATGATGACAATCTTACACAAACCTGTTTGCTTAAAGCTGCAGGAACTTTTTTAGAGTTCCTCTTTGATACCGCTACAGCTTTTCCCCGTCGACAGATCCTGTTGGGAATGCTAAAGCTAATTAGCATAATCACAGCTGATAAACGATTTTCCTGTAACGGTAAGCTGTTTCTCCAGCATTAGCGTATTTAGCAGTACAATCATGGGGTTGATTTACAGCGCTAAGACCCTCCTCCTGGCTCAGATTGGTTGTTTTTGCAGGAAGGACGTTGATCTTTTCACAGATTTATCTCATAACAAACTGTTACCACATGGTGGCAGTTTTAACATACATTTTAATAAAAGTTACATTCTGCAGCTTTAAATGTTAACTGATGGTATTTGACACAGTATGGAACCTAAAAAAATTGTTTTAAATGTTTTATTTACTGTCTTTTCTGTTTCAGTCATATAATTTAAACAGAATCTCTAAACTGAATAAAAAAATTGTTTCTGAATTAAATGACACTGAAAGATGACAAAAAATGTTTCATATTTTAAAACAAACTTCTTGTTAAGCCTGTCGCAATAAGCAATTAACTGCATGATAAATTAAAATTGGCTCAAAAATTAAATTCTGATGAGTAATATATTTTAAGAGAGATTTTGCTTGGCGGTGTCAGAATCCATCTTATTGACTGTTTCAGTCATATGCTTTTTTATTACTGCTAATTATGTTTTTATTTTAGATATTTAGAATATGTTTCAGTTTAACATTTATTAATATATTACTTGTAAATGGTTTCAAAACAATATCATTGCTTATCGCAACAATTTATCGTCCAGAAAAATGTATTATTGTGGCAGACCAACTTTTGTTGCCTTTTTATTTTGTTTTCTCAATGATAAGCTGAACAATTATCAGTGGATCTGATAATCCACTGATAGTGGATCTGTTATTCATTGTAGATAGAAAACATAAAAAACACAGTGTCAAATTTGCTCCATTCTAGAATTGAGCTCTGGATGGGCCGCCCATAATCTTCCAAAGGCACAAAAATGGGCCCTGCGCCACACATTGGACACCCTGGATTAGTTTGAACCTCAGAGTTTGATCCCCTTTGAATCTTTTGAACGTAAATTTTTTCAAGACGTCTCTAGGAATCGTTCTTAAAGAAAAAGTCTTTTTTTTTACCATAAAAGTTTATTTAGAAGCTGCTCTTTAAATTGTTTTAGCTCAATCAGGTCTTTTATGCTTCATAAAGACGTTACCATCATAATAATAAAAATGGATTTTAATTGTAAAGTGTTTTTCTCTAATCTCATACTTTTCATCAATCAAGTAAAATTGCAAACAGAAAACTTAAAGGAAAAAAACATCACTGGATTAAAAAACATTTGAGCATAAAACTAAATTTTCAGCACATAATGCTAATGCTAGTTAGCATGATTGAGGTTAAACGGTTTTCCTGTAACTGCAAGTTGTTTCTCTGCCATTAGCACCTTTAGCAGCATGTTCACAGGGTTGATTGACAGCGCTAAGACCCGCCTCCTGGCTCTGATTGGTTTTCTTCAAACAGCAATAGCAGCACATATTATCTCTCATGTTCCACTGTCGAAACTTGGCGAGACTTAGCAAATATGTAAAAAAAAACTAACTTTTTTATAAATGTGACATTCTGCAGCTTTAAGCGATTTAATTAAACATCAGTTTGGTTTTATTTGTGGCCCTTAAAAAGAGTTGAAACGCTTAAAACAAAAGCGTTGAGCTAACATTTGTCGTAGAAATGAGCGCGATGCGAACCTGTTTTCAGATTTACGTTAAACTCAGCTTGTTGCATCACTCTGGTTCTGGTGCGTCTGCCGCCCAGAACCTGTTTGGACCTCAGGGAGTCCGTCAGAACCGCTCAGCAGTCTGGTCGATGCCTATCTGTGTTGGCCTGAAAGCTAAACATCCTCTTCCCGACGGCTTCCTTCCTCCGGCTCCTCTGGGATTCAGACGCAGACTTTATCGTGGGAATAATTTGTCTCCTCTCCAGGCTTTTAATGAACTCTCATCATTTAGCAAAAAGGAAATTCATCAGTCGACTCTAAAAAAATCTCATCCATTTGCAAATGATTGTTTCCCTGCAGAAAACGTTTTGTAAGGCTGAAAGCGGCTGAACGGAGCCGGCGGTGGAGGTGGGGTGTGGGTTTCTGTATATGTCATGGGAAGAAACAGCTGGTGGGAATTAAAGGCCCCACTGACACACAACGGCCCGGATCGAGATGAAAATGCTTCTGTGGAGGAGCGTCTCTAAAAATACCGGGCAGGCCTGTAATTAGTGGTGTGTGTGCAGAGCAGCTGCTGCGGTCCACAGCAAAGTGTCTCTAATTACCAGGCAGAGCTGCTGCTGCAGCCGACCAATCAGGGGGCTCCTCCTGATTATCCTCGTTTATCTGCGCTTTAATTTATGATTCTGCTTCTGTTTAATGTTTGGATCCCAGGCAGAAGATCTGAAACCTGCTTGTGGGTTTATATTCCTCTGCTGGTTGCTGAAGCAACGTTCTGTTATCAAAGAAGCTTTATTTTAGTTTTGACTCACATTAAACCATAAAAAGTCCAGTTTTAGTTCAGGACGAGTGCTTCATATTTACGAGGTTCATAAAGAGACGGGGGGGAAAAAATGCCTGAAATTGGATATTTTCCAGGTCAAATGTGTAAAAATATTTCTGTCCATCTGTCTTCATCCACCGACCGTCTATCAGTTTGTCCCTCTTTGTTCTCAGCCTGCAGGTTTTAGTTTTTATGAGTCATTTTTATTTCATTTGAATATTTCTCATCTCTTCTAAAACAGAAAGTTTGGCAGCAGAAGTACATGAATGTGGTGATTCCTAGTCCATCTTTAAAGTCTTTTACCTGCAAACTCTGACAGTTCCAGTGTTTGTTTGTCTTAAACCCAGAGACCTTTGACCCTTTGCTCTCTCTTTGCAGTGGAGCAGGAGCGCAACCTGCTGCAGACGCGTCCGTACTGGAAGGAGTTTCGCTTCGACCTGACGCCGTTGCCGCAGGGTGAGACGGTGACGGCGGCAGAGTTTCGGATCTACAAGACGCTGACGGTCGGCCAGAGGGCGAACCGGACGCTGCACATCTCCGTTTACGAGATCAAACGAGAAAACAGGAACAGGTAGATCCTCCAGCGTTACTGGATTCTTTGTTTTTATTGAACTTTAAGGCTTTATAAAGCTGAATAAATCATCTCATCTCTGAATGGTTTAATTGTGTGAATAAAAGAATCAGAATACAGGCTATAAATGTATTGCCAATGGCGCCATCATCTGGTGTTAGTGAAAATATGTATTTGTTAGCAGCTCATTATTTCTCTGAATAATCTCATTATTGTTTGCAGTGTTTACACTGTTGTAAGTAGATGCATAATATCCTGAAACATGCAGATTCACTGAAGAAACAGGAAATCTTACCAAGTATTTTTTCTCTTTTCCAGTACAAACATCTTAGTACAGCTGAAATAAGATAAAAATAAGTTTTCTGCAGAATCTAGGAGCTTGTTTCAAGTCAATAATTCCTTAATATTTATTTTTTTAAAAGTAATAGTTCCACTGGCAGATTATTTCACTTCTAATATGGAAAACGTATGTTTTTCCCATATTATTAGTACTTTTATCAGTTTTAAGGAATCATGAACTTAAAACAATCTTCTGTATCTTGCAGGGAAAAAAAAACTTAGTTTGGTCTTATTTCAAGCACAGTAACATGTTTGCACTAGAAACTAAATATTAAGATTTGTGTTTTTGCAGTGAACTGTGGAACAAACAGTGGATAAAATAGTAAAAACATTTTAAACGTCAGTTTAGTTTTTAAATTGAAATTCATATCATGATGAGAAATGTTCAGAATAAAGATAAACGTCCACATTAAAGGCCTCAGTGGGCCGTGTTCGGCCCCCGGGCCTCGGGTTTGTTTCTCTGATGGCGTTTTGTGGTTCTGCTCCTGCAGGGAGTCGGAGCTGGTTCTGCTGGACATGCAGTCGGTTCCTGCAGGCCAGGAGGGCTGGCTGGCCTTCGACGTCACCTCTGCCTCCAACCACTGGCTGCTCCACCCGCGCAGCAACCTGGGCCTCCGCCTCTACGTGGAAACGGAGGACGGTGAGGCCATCGACCAATCGCACCGCAAATTAAAACGAGTTCTGTGATTTCCACTTGCCTAATGTTTTTTTTTCTCTTTCTGGATGATGAAAGTCTTCAGCCTGGTGATTTTGGGTGCAGAAATGTTGGCTTTTCAGAAAAAATATCTGGACAGACGAGGTTCTAATTATTATAAAAACTTGGTTATAAAATGATAAAAAATAAAGATTTTCCATTGAAACAAATTTTTATCATTCTTTAACTGCAGCTGGGGACCACAAAAAATCAGTCCAAGGGCCACAAATGGCCCCTGCGCCACAGTTTGGACTCCCCTGGTTTCCACTATCATTTTTTTCTTATGAAGTTCAGATTTCAGTCTCGACATGAATGTTAACTTTTCCATTTTGTGGGTTTCCTCCATCAGATCCAACCAGTTCTTTAGCCCCAGGTTGAAGACGATTTTTTGGCTGTGAAGATTCTTAATACGTATCCTGACCGGGTTCTAGCAGAAGTTCTGGGTGTTTCTCCTTCCAGATCGCACGCTGTCGGCCAGCTGGATCGGCCTGGTGGGCCGCAGAGGCCCGCGCTCCAAGCAGCCCTTCATGGTGACCTTCTTCAGGGAGAGCCAGATCCCGTGTCGGCCGACTCGCGCCGTCCGGCCCAATCCCCGGAGGAAGAAACCCAAATACGACCTGCCCATCCCCACCATCCACGGTACAAGCCTCTCCGTCAGGAGAACCCTTTAACTCGGTTCTGTTCGGTTTAAAACTGGGCCGTTTGCTTCTCTTCAAGGTCGCGGTTCTGTGAGTAAAGGTCAACCCTGCAAGAAACACGAGCTGTACGTCAGCTTCAGTGACCTGGGCTGGAAGGTGAGTCGGACCACAGAAACATCAGAACATTTGGTTCTTCTGTTGGTCCAGAACTTCTGTACTGCAAACTTAGAGTAACTAAACCCCAAATTAACTTCATTTGTTCAGATAAACTTTCTAAATTGGTCTTTAAGGCTTCTATCTTTGTTTCTCCACATTTTTTTTAAAATATTTTACGTGTAAATGTGTTTAATTTTACATTTGATTAAAACCGACTCAGTGCTGCCCTCTGTAGGTCAAACTGTGGCTACTGCAGTTAAAGTTTCCTATTGATTATAATGTCACTCAGACACGCCCCCTGGTGGGGGTTAGGGTTAGGGTTAACCCTAACCCTAACAGGAGTTATTGTATTATATACATTGTATACAGATTAAAAAAAGGTAATTTGCTGGAAAAAAAAAACCAAAAAACCATTCAGATCAATAATTAAAGCAAAAATGTCCAGAAGTACCTGATCACATCAACCCAGAGTATTATCCCTCATTCTGCCCTATCAGGGCAGAATGAGGGATTGGGATTAATGGTGTTTTTGATTTTGAATTTTCTGTATTTATTGTTTCTCTGAAATCATGCTGAACTGGTGTTTGGTTCTGTTCAGGACTGGGTTCTGGCTCCGGCCGGTTACTCTGCCTACTACTGCGACGGTGAATGCATCCACCCAATGGGCGCCTGCATGAACGCCACGAACCACGCCATCATCCAGCAAGTGGTCGGTACCCAGAACCGAAACATTTCTACAGATTAGCTCAGATTTCGATCAATTTTCATGTTTAAATATTTCAGAATAACTTTAATACATCTGAATAAAAAGAAAAAGCAGCTTTTCAGATTCGCAATGGCTACACAGAGCTCCTATCAGAGTAAACTTCACATCATTTTTTATGTTTTTGTGTTAAAAGATGTTAAGTAGACAGGAAATATAAAAGTATTTCTGGGTAATTATATGTTACTGGAAAACATTGCCAGTGAAATGCTATTAAACCCACAATTGAAAAGGGAAAAAAAACTGCTATAAAAACATCCACTTTTTTTGAAACATCATTTTTCTATTTATAAAAACACAACTATATTTTTATAATTTGATTTTTTGTTTTGGAAAAATATTATGTCATTTTTTCACCACCATATGCCAATATCCAAACATTTATTTAAAACGATTCTTTTCCACCCAAACACAAAAAAAACCCTGTAATGGAGTCGACAGTAAAAATCATCTGATCATTAATCAATATCGTAACGTTCTGCAGGTCCACCTGATGAAACCGGACGAGGTTCCGTCGGCCTGCTGCGCCCCCACCAAACTCAGCTCCATCTCGGTGCTTTTCTACGACGACAACAACAACGTGATCCTGAAGAAGCATCGCAACATGGTGGTGAAGACCTGCGGCTGTCTATGAGAGGAAGAGGAGGCCGCCCTTCCTCCCTCTGCCCCGACATGAACTCTGACACGGCAGGTCGGTTCGCGCTTTAACTGCTGCTTTAGGATCCAGTTTGTTGCTTTCACATAGATTTATCGCAGGCATTCAGACTTTTATCTATTTAAAAACAGATTTAGTTTTCTACAGAAGACGTTATTTTACTGTAAAAAGAATAAAAACATTAGATTTGATGATTACAGTACTGTTCCAGTTGCTGCTGAAGGTCAACAGGCAAATGATGCTTTCTACAGTTTGATGCCTCGTTTCTTTTAACATGTTTTTGTATGTGAAGAATCTATTAAACTGTAATAGAAAATGTAGTTAATGGTGATGCTTTATGTATAAAAGATCTTAAAAGTTAAATATATTGATTGCTTTATTGAAAATGTAAAAAAAAAAAAGTACAGTGAAAACATTAATTCAGTCTTTTGGGGGCAAATTTTTAACATGAAATCTGCTTTTTGTTGCAGTGGAAGAATATTATAATGGTGGAAAAACTGAATCTGTTACACTAAAAGTTAGTTACATGTAATAAATATATATTTTTAAACATGGAGGGGGGGGGGCTGCTGGTGTTTGTCTGCCCAGGTTTCTGTTGTGCGTCTCCCCCGTTGTCCACTGAATACTGACAGGTCCCGAGTTCAACATCGCCCAGGCAACGCAGCCGAGTCATCTGTGGTCATCGTGGTTCTGCAGATAACAGGAATGATTCAGAAAAAAACATCCAAGATATAAACACTGGATGATTACAAAGTTTGTCTTTCTCGTTTTCTTAGAAGTACAAAGAAAACATTGGCACATCATCACCTTCCTACTATGACCCAACTCGCATCTCTTTCTAAAAGTATAAGGCCATTGTTTTAGGAAGGTGACCATATGTGACATTTGACTCAAATTTACTGAAACCACTGGCAGGTTTTACAGTTTTTATAGCCATTTCCATTTACATGCAATTTGACAATGAAAAACCAATGCAAACATGCCAATTCCAATAAATCTGTTCAATTAACAAAGCTGCAAAGGAAACACGTTTTGATCATGAGTCACATCAACAACCAGCTGTTTCTACTGGCCAAACGACAACAGGAAGTGGTTGGAGGATCAACTGAACGGTTTTTAATCACTTTTTGCATCAACAAACTTATTCATGTGTGAAATTATGTTTTATCAACAGTAGCAGAACATAGTCAAAGTTTTTCAGACATTTGTGATGGAAATGCAGCAACTGTCTGTAAAAGTAATAATTTGAATTGTTTTTTTTTTTCCTTAAATTAATATCAGTTATTTAAACCTGTGTTGTCCAAATGAATTCCCCTCAGGACCAAGTGCAGTTTGGTGAAATAAACGAAAAACCTCATTGTACCGTCTAAACTTTTTATTTAAAAAAAAATAATATTTTCAAAATGTCACATTTTGCAGCTACATGGTCAATGGAAACACAGCTACAGTTTCTTAATTTGTTTTCCTACTGAAGAAAAGGAGCTCAATGTTTGTTCTAGTCTCATTTCAAAACTAAAAAATAAACATCCTATTTATTAAAGATGCTTTTGATTTATAAAAAATGTTGCCCTAAGAAATGAAAAACTGTCCATCTTCATCAACTAAAGGAGCTTGTGGGCCAAATTTGCCCTAAAACTTGGCCACCAAAAATCTTTCTGAGGGCCATAAATGGCCCCCAAGCCGCACTTTGACCACCCCTGATTTAGACCCTTCTTATAAAATGAGTTTTATAATTCCAGCTATGAAAAGTCCTTACCTTCACCCATCTTCATCGTCTCAGCGGTCCGTTACGCCTGAACGTCGGCCAGCTCCGGAGGCATCGGAGACTTTGGGTGTTTGCTCTCAAAGTGCTGCTTGAAGGTTTTCGGGTCGGGCATCTGGGTCTGAAAGAACCAGAACAAACAGAAGAACTTCAGATGTGAAGAAATGGTTCGCCAGTTGTTAAAACAGAAAGAGCAATAATCTGTCCGGACGTTAAACATCTCGTGGCTCATTCTGTCTAAACAGTTTCTGTAATCAGGTCTGGGTTTTGAAGAACTTGTTGGTACCGACCCGACAGACCGGGCAGGTGTGGACCAGCGCGGCCTTGGCGGCGGTTTTCTGGTCGGCACCATGAGATTTCTTCTTCTCTGCTGCTTTCTTTGCGTTCTTTTGCTGGGACTGAATCTTCTGCTGCCCACGAGCCATGGCTCTGCGCCTGAGGAGGAAGAAGAGGAAGAGGAGCAGCGACGTTAAAGGAACTTCATCACCAAACATAGAGACATTAAACCTCTGGAAATGTTATGTTTGAACTGCAGTTTGGTAATAAAGTTCAAAATAACTTAATTAAAAGACCTTTTGTTCCTCACTTCCTAAAGTTAAATCAAAATAACTTTTCTTGTTTTAGGTCACCAAAATTTTTTATATTTACTAAAATGTCAGAAAACTTAGTGGGAACATTTTTTAAGAGATTTGAAACTAAATTTTCTTAGTATATTTTGTTCAAGCATTTAATTTCAGGGGGAATGTAATTTACTTTTATTACCATGATTTGTTTGGATGATGAATATTTATCATTCCTAATCACTCAGTATTTTATTGATCCATGTAGCTGTTGTCTTATATTTTATAATTGCCAGAGTTATTTAAATTGGGCAATTTTTCAATAGCAGTAATAAATGACTTGTATCTCCAAACTGTTGGGGGGGAAAAAGTTTAAGTCACTTAAAAATGTTTGGAAAGTGTTTGAATATTACTGTGGGGAAACGAGTACGAACCCTGAGAAGATAATTTACTGGATTTTCACCAAAAGGTTAAAGGTAAGTCTGAAGTTTACAACACCAAAACAAACCTTCAGCAGTAAAGATACTTAAAATTAATATTTCACATATTTTTGTCAACTCTTCAAATCTGAATTTGCAGTTCATTTCTGGAGATTTTGATGTCTAACAAATTACAAATCCAAAAACATAGAACGTAAAAAAGACCAAATAAGCAAAATACAGAGCTGTTATCCTGCTGATGATCATTTAAAGTAAAACTTTGTTTATAAAGCACTTTTTACGATAAATATAGAAAGTGCTTCAAATAAACATAGAAAACAAATTTAAGCAGATTTGAAAATACCTCAGCTTACCCAGACATTTTTTACGTCTTACCATCAAATATTTCGTGTTGGACACAATGTCGTAACATCTATATCAGAATTTATTGTTCTTATGTAATATTTACGTTATCAGAGAAGCTTAATTTTGGGGCTTTAACGAGCTGTTAATCTACAATAATACAAAAAATAGACTCAAATAGAACTCTGCATGTTAAAAATGTACTTTTTTTGGTTTTCCGAATTATTCTATGTAATAATTTCAAGAAATACAGCTTGAAATAAACATCGAAAACAGTCCTTAAGCTACTATTCAGACGCCAACTTCAGGGAGCTAAGTTAGCACCGAGAGAGAAATGGAAACCCGGCTACCCGTTTAACTACTTTTATCCGTTTTGAGTCATTCAAGCCCAGACGCCTGATGCTGTTTTAACATATAAAATGTATTAAAATGTCTAGTTTGATAAAAAAAAACTACCGTGGCTCAAAGCAGGTTTTTTTTTTTTTTCAACCGGCGCCGCCTTGAAGCTAACGCTCCTAGCTTAGCAGCGCTAAAGTTTCATACAGCTCAAAGTTAGTTTATAGCTCAATATCCTTACGTTTAAATGATAACAGTGGATGTGCATGTTAATTTCAAACCGGAATAAAGTTTAACCGGAGCTATTAAGAAAGTAAGAAGCTCACAAACTCGGTGAGGTTTACCTTCGAGAGTCGACTCTCTTCTCTCCTTTCGTTGCTTTCCTTCTTTGAGAACGAGTAGTTCTCACCGCACCCAGAATCTACGAGCAGAGCCCTCTAGCGGACGGAGGTGGAACTGCAACCTAGGTCTTCCACATAATTCCAGAATAAAAAAAACAAACGTTTTAAAAGTGGCACAAATGACACTAATGACCACAAAATTTCACATTTTAATATTCGAAAACCTTTTTCATTCAGTTTAATATCAGCAATTTAAGCCTTCAACCATAAAGGCTTAAACTGATCAAGATCACCTTTGATCTTGCAAATTTACAATTTTTCACAGGAAAATTTCTGTTAAGATTATATTTAGTGGATTTTCTTTATCTATTTATCCAACTCACTCAGTTTCTAGAGTTTCTGATGAAGAACTCTAAGATCAGAAAAGTATACATTACATTTCTGTCCAATGATTCAAGATGTCTGAAATCAAAAGGTTCAGAAAAGGAAATATTGTATACGCAGTGAAGAAACTCTAAAAAATCTTTAAGAAAACAGGCAGAGAAACAGAAGCAGTCATGAATGGATCCAAAAGTTGAAATCCTACATGAGAAAATCCATGTTTTAAATATCAAATCCACATAAATTCAATAAAGTTGCAATTTAGAACTTTTGAAATGATTCAGACAAACATTTTAAACACAGTTTCACCACTTTATTACAGCAAATGAGTCGATATCGTACACACAGATAACAGAGACGGACAGCTTTGTGTTTTTCTCTCCTTCAGCCTTCGCCACTTGAACAGTCCACCGGGTCAGAACCAACATCAACAGCTTATCACAGGAAAAAGAAAAAACAACGATTAACACATCGGATTAATAAAAGATTTGAGGTAATGTGAAATATTTCTGTAAAATACTGCACAGTATTTTAATATTGCAGTCAGAGACAGCGCAAGGTTCTGGTCCAAAATATCACCAACTAACCACTTCATGTCTGAACGGCGCCACCTACAGGCTGGAAACTGTAAATAATGGGAATTCTGGGTGAAAGCGTCTTGAAATTCAGCCTGCATAAAGTAACTTCATATGTAAATAAAGTCCTCAGTGTGTCAAAGGCATGACGGAGTATTAAGGTTATTTTAAATAAAAGAACAAAAATGTGGCAAATCGCTATGAAAAATATAAAATTTCTGACATTAATTACACAATTATAAGAAAAAAAATTCATTTACATTCTAGCTTCCCAACTTTATTCATAATTTTATAAAGTATTCAAATCTCAATTATTGAAAAAGAAAAATCAAAAACTTTTTATAATAAATCATTTTCCTTATTTTATTGTGCTGAGATCAGCACTTTAAAATGTACTCATGATTCTTAAAACAGGTTCAGTTAAGATGCTGAAACATCATCACTTATTTAGGGGATTTAAAAAAAAAAGTAGAACAAATTAGAAGAAGAATCGTAATTTTTATCTAGAATAATTCAACTTGGATTTCTTTTTCAGCGCAGTGTTGTGTCATGATGTCCAGAACATTTAAATAAAAACCCCAAAATACAAATTTAATTGTTTTGGAGATTAAAAAAATGGCCGAAAATTCTCCAAATGTTTGGAAAATAATTTTTAAAAAAAGCATGCAGTTTTTAAAAATTTAAAAAGGAAACTATTTTAATAAATCTATTTGACCTTTTAGACCCCAACTGACTACATTCAGTCTCGTTTGGTTAGAGGAAGACGATATTTTGGATCAGAACCAGACAGGACTGGACCAAACCCGGATCGGACTGGTAGAAGGAGAACAGCCGAGATTCTTCACAGTTTTTACAAAACAATAGAAAGAGAGAAAAACATCATCTGCAAACATGATGAGTGGTTGTTTTATGCTTTTTTGCAGTATTTACATTTTGAATCGTGGAGAAAAAAAAAAAAAACTATTTACAAACTAAGACGTCGACAGAATGAGGGAGGTCAAATATAACCAACTCTGTCTGTAATAAAAAGAAATAAAATCAGTGATATTTACATGTGCAATAAGGAAATAAATGGCTTCTGTGGGAGAAAAATCGGCGCTACACGCCTGATTTCCTCCCTGCAGGGGTTTTGTTTATTTTATCCGTTTTCATTTCACGCTTTTTCATTGCCGCAGTAATCTGGACAGCTCTGAGCGTGAACGGTGGCGCCCCCTGCAGGGACGAAGGGCGGCACGGAGCGGACGCTGGGCAGGGAGGGAAGCAGGATGTGGGCGGCAGTGACCTCATCAGACCCGAAGGTTACCGGTTAAAAACCGGCTGGCAGCGACGCAAAACACCAGGCGGCCCGTATGGTTCAAACACGCTACACTACGAACTTTCACGTGTTCTGCTCTGCTGACTAACACCGGTACCGTACAGTTCGGACCGCAGTAAGAATCTCAGACACAAACACAAGGATTTACATTCGCTGGATTTCTACATTTATTTTTCTCCCTAAAAGCTTTAATTCTGTCAGATACGCAGTAAAATTGCAATCTTAAAGCTGCTCGATTTTGAGGGGCTGCAGCTAGCTTTTAAAAGCAAATAAACCAAAAGAGATGCAAATGAAAACCCTGAACTGATAATAGACGTAAAAACAAAAACATTTTGGAGGCTCAGAATGAGAACGGTTGGACGAGAGGACTTTAAACGTCTCGGGTTTCTACAGAAACCGCAAAGTTAATCTTTCATCCAGCAGGGTGGGCAGTCACAAGCAGCTACCACTTTCAACCACAGGAGGAACAGAACTGAGAAACTACTCTGCGCTCTCCACACCGAAGCAATGCAAGAATGGCCAGTCGTTTCCAATCAGAAGTGTTTGAGAGTTTTAACGTTAAGTATTTTTGTGTTGTAAAGTTGTTAAACTCGCTAACAGATGCTAACTGATATTAATAATAATAATATCCAGTGTTTAGGTTTTCACACTGGCAGGAGTTAGCTCAATTTTAGCTTTTATTTAAGAGTTTTAGGGTCATACTCAGAAAAAATAAATAAAATTACAAGATAAAGTCAAAATGAGAATTAATTCATAAACTTGTGTGAGAATAAAGTCATACAAGAATAAAATTGTAACATTTAATTTCCCTCTGGGATCAATAAAGTATTTTTGAATTTGAATTTATTCTCGTTTATTTTTTATTTTCTTAGAGAGGCCCTAATACTCCCTCATATATTTTTCCATGTATTTAAGGCTGAATTAATGTAAAACTCTGTTAACCTGTCATTTTAAAGCAACGTCTCCAACAGACCAGTCTTGTCTTTCTTTTGGCATTTAAACAACCTGAGATGTGGAGCGGCATTCAGCAGGGTTCATATCCAGACCATTTCATTTCTACATCTTACTCCATTTTCAGCCATAAAAAATAAGAATCAAATAAAAAACACAGGCTGTTCGGTCTTTGCACGCTCAGACGGATGTTTTAGCGGCACAAAAATCGGGTGCAGAACATTCCAAATCAAGACAAATCCGATGCGTTTAAAGACGAAATTAGTCAGAAACAGCCAAAGGCGTCACTGGAAGTCATTTTGCAAAGCGTTTCAGATTGAACATTGGTCTGGTGTTCAATGTTCAATCTGAACATTGAACACCAGACCAAACCAAGTGTGGTTTGTGTTCAGCAAACCACACAAAAAGCTCAACTGCATGTTGCTAAAAGTGCTAACTTTTCAACAAATTCACTTCATCCTAAATTAAAACTAAAATCAAAAGTAAGAGGTGAGAAACACGACTAAAGTGGATCTCTGTGGCTGCTGATGCCGCCTGCCCAACTGATCCTAGTCAGGAGGTTTTCATTTACACCAAAACTCTGGGTTGGATTTTCCAAACATCACGGTTCTAAAAACACGCAAGAATAAAAAATTATCTGATTTTAAAAATAATCAACGTTTGACCACATGGCAAATAAATAAAAACAAAACGCGGATTAAAAACGTTCTTTTCAGAGGACCAGCCCCCACTATTGAACCTCCTCGTTCCACCACACCAGGTGTGCGTGTGTATGTGTGGGTGTGTGTGTGTGTGTCTACAACAACCTCCTGCCGTTTCCATCCCGGCAGCTAAAGAGCTAACAGTCTTAACAGATTTACTGTACAGAGACAGATTATAGAGAGGACAGAAAGCAGCAGAGAGAGCTTGTGTGTGTGTGTGCGCGCGTGTGTGTGGGTGTGTGTGGGCGCGCGTGTGTGTGGGTGTGTGTGTGTCTGAGAAAGAGAGGCCTGCAGGTAGTCGTTGGTTTGCCCTTCACATGCTGTTCACGGGTCCAGGAAGCAAACTGTGGTGAGATGAATCTGAACCGGGACCATCTGAGGAAACACACAGCGAAACGATTGTTGTTGTTGCAATGCTGCCATCTTGTGTCCAAAAACAGCAACAACATGCATCTCATCTAATAAACACAAAAAGGCCACATTCACTCACTCCCATTCATACTTTTTAAAATCTCTGTTACCTCGGCAACCCTTCCCTACCGATCAAATTCAACTGAAACTGAAATTGTGGTCTGAAATCAGTGTTTTTTTTCCACTCTCCTTTAGGGCTGAAATGATTAATCAATTAACTGAAATAACTGTCAATTAATTTAGTAACTGATCAATAGTTAACTGGCGAACACAGACTCAAGAAAAGGCAGTTTGCTGAAAGGACACAATCAGGGCTGTAATTAGGTCAAAACCTAATAAAAATATAAGTATTTAGCAATCAAGATAAAAAAAAATCATTTTCTGTGTGTAAATATGTTCAACTCGAACCTCCTCTGGTGGCATGGCCATGTTAGCTTATAGCATGGCAAAAATGTTTTGTTATAAGTAAAAATCAATCAGTGGAACTAGTGCATTTTTAACCAATATTAAGGGATTATTGATCTAAAACAAACTCCTATATTTGGCAGAAATTGTTTCCCGTCACCAAGTTATTTCCACCAGAAACTAAACCAAAAATACTTTTTGCAGTACTTTAATGGGGACAGAGAGGTTGGTGAAAGTTCCATCCATCCATTTTCTTTATACCTTGTCCCCTAGTGGGGTCGGGAGGTCCTGGTGCCTCTCCAGCTAACGTTCTGGGTGAGAGGCGGGGTCACCCTGGACAGGTCGCCAGTCTGTCGCAGGTTGGTGAAAGTTGATCAATGTAAATAAGCATGGGCCATTTTTAAATTATATTGGCCTAGTCAAAGTTCAGGACTACTTAACTTCAACTAAGAATCTGTGGAAAGACAAATTGTCTTTACCTGTCAGGGGGGAGTGATAAGAAATGCATGCCACACTTTTCAGATTTTAATTTGCATAAGTTTTTGAGAACTCCATTCTTTAGACTTTATTTTAGCTTCATGTCTGCCCACCAAATAAAATCCAAATCAGGTGCGATTTCAGAGGAGTCGTGGGTATTTCTATGATATGACAGGATGATGATTAAATGACAAAAGGGGTTTCCCACCGTGGACAGAAGCAGCCGTATGCGAGCGAGCGTGAGGAGGGATGAGGATCGAGTTCAGCTGAGGCTGGATCGAGAGCTCTGCACATAAAAGCAAACACCAGACTCCTCCTTAAGATGCAGAAACTGAGGCGGACGGTGAGGATGAACGCGGCTCTGACCTGTGGTGCTGAAGTTGAAGAGCAGGGGCAGCTCGCGTCCGCTGGGCAGCCGCGCGTTCGGCTGGCGCAGCTCGTCGAAGAAGGCGTGGGCGCAGGCCTCCAACGGGGAGAGGCGCGACGCCGGCGTGTACTCCAGCAGCCGGGAGCAGAGGGTGATGGCCTCCGGAGAGGTACGAGGTTTAAACACCTGAAAAGAGGAAAAAAAACCGATGCAATCAGGTGGTTCCACCTACAGAGGGCGCCAAAGAGCTGAAGGGCTGCATATTATTCCAAATTCAAAGTAAAAATTTGAAGCTACTGAAATTAAAAACAAACATGCTTTAACCAAAAATTCAAAACTTGTTTTTAGTGTTTCTCACCTTGGTCCATGGATGAGCTTTGATCTGTGGGAACTTGAACTCTGTGTAGTTTGGGTTCATCTCTCGTATCTGTTCCCTCGTTGGCGTTCCCAGCACCTTAAAACCAACCCAACAAAAATAATTAAAATATTAATTATGTAAGAGGCTTAAAATCAAATTCAGCATGAATTCCTGAAAAACGAAGTAATATGGAGTCACATTCCTGCCAAGAACCAAAGAAATAATGGAAGAAAGGACTGATGAAAGAGTAGCTCTGTTTTCCATTTATCTGCAGGCCCATGAACGCATCACGGCAAGCGGTAAACCAAAACACTCCTCTGGGTTTTTTTGGCAGCAGTGTGACTCCATACATGCATGAATCAAAGGTCAGAGGTCAGCCTCACCTTGATGATCTCCACCAGCTGGTCGACGCCGCTGTCCCCGGGGAATATGGGCTGACCCAGCAGCAGCTCCGCCAGCACGCAGCCGGCCGACCAGATGTCGATGTTCGCCGTGTAGTCGGTGGCGCCGAAGATGAGCTCCGGGGCGCGGTAATACCGCGAGCAGATGTATGACACGTTGGGCTCGCCGCGAATCAGCTGCTTGGCACTGAGGGCAAGGACAGAAAACCATCAAAATGGCAGAAACACTTAGAGACCACTGTCGCCCGCCACTCACCTGCCGAAGTCGCACAGCTTGAGGACGGCAGTTTCCGGGTCGACCAGGAGGTTCTGCGGCTTGATGTCTCGATGGCAAACGCCCTGCGAATGGATGTAGGCAAGGCTGCGAAACAACTGGTACATGTAGACCTGAGCAGGGAAAGACAGCCGGTCACATCAGGAAGGAAAACGAAACTTCTGATGTCTGATGACGTTTTTACCTTCACATAAATGATGGGAATGATGCTCTTGGTTTTGTTGAAGTGCCGGGCGACCCGGTAGACCGTCTCAGGGACAAAATCCAGCACCAGGTTGAGGTAAACCTCATCTTTCTGTCACGGAAAGAAAAGATGTAGGAGATAAAAACAAAACAAGCTGCCAGGAAAGATTTACGTCAATTTGTTTGAAGCTAAATATTCCAAAAACATTAAGAGAATCTTAAAACATGAGAATGAAAACATGTTTACAGGAATCCATCATGGCTTCGGTTTATAGCAACAAACTACTGAACCACTGAAGAGCAAGGTGCACTTTCTACACGTCTACTGATCATAAAGCCATTTTAAAGCAGAAAGACAAAAAGACAGAAGAAAAGACTGGCAGCTGAAAAGACGGATGGACATTTCCCCCAAACCGGAGGAGGAGCCGAACCTTCTCGCCGCTGGAGTAGAAGAAATATCGCAGACGGACGATGTTGCAGTGATCCAGCTTCCTCATGATCTGTAACTCCCGGTTCTGGAAAAAAAAAAAGTGAGAAAAACAAATGAAGTTTTTCAGAGTAAAAGACCCAACAGATTAAAATAAAGTCCAGACCAAAGCTTCACCTTAAACCTCTTATCCTGCAGAACTTTCTTAATGGCCACCATCTCCTGGCTGTCGATGAGCCGGGCCTGGTACACGACGCCAAACGATCCATTCCCAATAACCTGCCGGGATTTACAGAACACCAGTCAGACCAGTAAAGGCTGATGGGAGCTGCTGGGTTCTGTGGTCTATTCTGGAATCTATTAAAGCAACAGAAAACTCGACCAACAGCTTCATCACTATGACTTAATTTTATAATTTATTTCCAGGTACATAGTTCTAATAGTATCCATTTTATTTTATTCCATTATCCTTTAATTTTTTTCATATTCTGTATTTATATAACTTTATTTAGTCGTATACATTTTCTCCTGTCCTGTTTTTCCTTAAATACATAATATCATTACAAAAAATTAATTATGAAATAAAAAATTAACTAATTATTAAAACAATACAATAAATAATAGTGATAATGTTTCACACTTTATAATCAAATAAACTTCTTTTTTATCTTTGGATGCAATATTTGGTACATATTCATCAAGCCATTTATTTATTTATACATTTATTGCCAATTTTGTCATGATTTGTTCTCCATACAATAATACTGTAGCTTCTGCAAACTCCCATCAGAAATTACACGTTTGACTTCATAGGAAAAATAAACTGAAAATGTTTAATTTAAAGCTCCAAGCCACAAATCAAAGTTTTATTTGTTTATTTACCACCCAAGAAATACATCTGGATGGAGAAGTTTTCCTATTTGCAGCTAAATAAATCATTAAAAGTCTTTGGCATTATTTGCAGTCCGACATTTCAGTGACCTGGAACATTTGGCCGTGATTAAAGAGCGAAAGAGAGCAGAGTAAACAGCCACCTTGATATCGGTGTAGGAGACTTCCTGTGGGCGGTCTGGACCCTGACCCGGCGTCGCTACGACCGTCGTCACCTTCCCAATGTCTCCTAGGCAACAAGCAACAACAGGTTTAATCAAACATCTAGGGATAAAGTCTAAAAGATGTTAAAGATAAGATTATTATGGATTAAATCTCTGGACCTTCTCTCTGCTTCCTGGAGGAATATTTAAGTTGGATGGATTTTAATACACAGAGTGGCAGAGTTCATATTCATGGCTGTGTGACTAATTAACCTGGGAAGCCGCAAAAATAGGCCAACATTGTCTTTATTCTGCAGAGCTGCGTTCAGTGATGCCAGCCAGCATTTAAAAGGATTATTCTGTCACACAATCCAGCTTCAAAGGAAAAGTCCGACGTCTAATTAACTAATTTATAGAGGAAATATTTTATTTCTTGTAATGCCAGCTGGAGCTAATTTATTGACTCATTCAGGGATGCAGCCATGTGTGGCAGAATGAGGAGTTACTTCAAGAATATTTCATATGTTTACATTTTACAATACATTTCCTTAGGTTTGTTTTTATGTGTATATCAATTCTGAGGGGAAAAAAAGAGGAAAAAAAGTCAGAATTATGGAGAAAAAATTTGAAAATATTTGAGAATAATGAATTATGATAAAAAAAAGGTGAGAATTATGAGAAATTCAAATCTGAGGAAAAAAGCAATTTTACAAAAAAGTGAGAATTATTTTTTTTAATGTAGGTAATTTTTATTTGAACAGTCATTAAAGAGACACTCCCCTTTAATATCACTGAAAAGCTGCCATTTTGAGAAATGCTGCAAACTTTTGACACTCGGTATGAACTAATTAGTTTGCACTACCTGCCCCTTTTCCCTGTTTTCCCTGTCGAAGCTGAATGGTTATTTCTTGAAATGCAATTTTCATAATTAATTTTAATTAATGGTATTTTGGTTGTTTTATTGATTTAAAATGTTTTCCAGTTCCAGTGTTAAATGTTCTTTAGAAATCAGTGCTTTTTCTATTATCTTTGGGTGAGTATACTTAAACTAATAACTAGTATTTTGGCTGAAAATTGTGTCAATATTATAATTTCTGGGATAATTTTTGATCATGACAGGCTGACATGGTAAACCATCATCAGTCCATGAAGGTTATCTAACCCTAACACTGCTGGTATCGGTATCAGTTAACTAGGCTCACTGAGTTCTTTACCCAAACTACAAGGTTCATCCTCTGGACAAACATAAATAAGTAGATAAGAAGTAAAATGCTGGTTGCTGTGCCATTTTTTGATATCAAATTCCACTTTTTCCTCAGTTTTGGAACTTTTTCTACAGCCTTTAATATTCTCAGTCATAAACCGTACCAAAGGGTTTGTTGTAGGTTTTAATCTCCATTTTCTTCCAGGCTCTGCAGCCTTGAAAAACCTTTAAAACCTTAAATTACTGGGAAGAAATGACCACGCTGCAATTTTCAAAGCTACATATTTCCATCAAGAGAAACAGGAAATGCTTCAATCCCTTTTTTCTACCAAACTACAGGAAAAACCTACTTCAACTTCACTCATAGCGACTTAAAGATAAACATTCCTAATATACGTTGACCCATCCTCAATGTTCACAACATTTTTGTGCATCTAGTGTTGTTTGACTGCTTCTTTATATCCAAATCTGTAAAAGTAATTGTTTACCGCTTCCAAATACCTAAAATGCAAAGAAATAAAGGTTTAAGATTTTACTGATTTAAACACAAGATGCACAACATTAGACAATCATTCAATATTGTGTTTAGGACTGTCACAATACATCTGGATGATAAATTGTCCCAGAAATAATTGCGATAAATGATAATATTGTCTGTGATATCTGCCTATCTTCAGCTCTCGACATACCTGCATTTTTCTGTGACTTTTAGCATTTTGGGTGATCTTAACTGTGTCTGACATGAACAACAGTGGCCAATATTAGCTGGCTAACACTTTGAATATATTAGCAATAATAATAATAATCCTTGGCAACATGCATATTGCACACAGATCCTGCAATGACAATATATTTGTGTTATATTACTGGAGCTAACACATGCTAGCACAATCTAGCTGAAGGATAAATTGAACCATGTGGATTTTATTAGGAAAACACAACGAATCTAGAGATTCTAGACACAAGCAACTTACTTGAGCTTTGAATACTGTGACCACGCCTTACTTGATTCACTCACAATACAGAAATGATAAAATCTAGACTGAATTTTAGCCTCTTATGTAAAGGTATATTATTTGACAAATAAAGTTTTCCAAGAAATTGCTACTGTAAAATATAGTCTTTTCTGCCCAGATATTGAATTATTAAGATGTCAGGACAGTCATGAGACTTCTTCAGTCAGAGGCTTCTTCAGATTTGTTGCAAGACTGACTGCTACCACAAAGACTCTTTGAATGTACTGTGATGACATTGGATACTACATTTAAAATGGATTTCATATTAGTTTCAGAGTAAGGAAACAAACTCATTGAAATCCCAGAAGACATCAGTGTTTTGAAGCTGGACGTGCATCACTTGCATCCTCCAGGCGTCGGCCACCTGCTGCCGAGTCTTCGCCCCACAGGTGACCTTGGTGGGTGAGCATCAGTCCGCCCTGACCCAACCCCAGGCGAGTCAGACCGACAGCTGATGCCCCTCTCACACGAACACCAACAAAAGAGCCCAGCCGATGCTGCATCCAAGTTATCCGAGCCTGGCTTTGCCACAAAGAACCACCGACTAATTCATGTTCTCACTCCCATCTGACCCCAGTAAAATTAACCCGAGCCCCGCTAGACATGGTTTTATATTTTAAATTCAGATGATCACCTGATAGCCTGGCGTTATAATAATCTTCTGAACTGGAGTCACAGCGGAGGGAGGAGGCGATATCATCCGGACCGGGAACTAACAAAACAAGTGGCTAAAACAGCCAGGCTAGCTAGCATGCTAATAAGTTCGTTAGCATAGTAACTATTCCAACTGGAAAAAAACCCTGCCTTGCTAACGAACTTGTTAGCAATCTTGTTAGCATGCTAGCTATTCGTTACACACAGAGAAAATGACTTTTCTCTGTATCTAGTTATTTTTCAACATTAAAATTGCTACTGTAATATATGCATGGGATAAAAGTTGAAGCTAAGAAATAATAGGTATAAATAACTCACTGGAAAGCTTAAGGTTCGAGCATCCCGACGAGCTGCTGCCGGAGGCCTGCGGGACCCCGGACTTTCCTGTGCTGCTCCCCACGGCAGCGGCTGATCCGGCGGAGGCTGCAAGGGCTCCTGGAACACCTGGCGGCTCAGCAAACGAGCTGGTCCTGGGCCGCCCGCTGCCGCTCATATCTCTGAGCAGAGGTCAGAGTTATTTTTCCCACTGTTTTCAGCTTAGTGACTAATAATTATGAACAACCGGCAGCGAATAATGTTATAAAATAGCGCTCCAGTTGCCGCCGCCAGCTGTCTGGGCTGAAAGCTGTTGCTAGACACCTAGAAACGGAGCTCCCGCAATGCCACTTGGGAAATGGAGTACGAAGCTACTGAGGCTGCTTTAAACCCTCAACAATTTGAGCATTTATTATTAAACAAAATATTAAATATAAAACAAAAAAAATTCACATTTACGACTCCCAAACATCCCAATTTAAGCAGTAAACCTATAGATCATATACCCCTACTTTAGGGCCACTGCAAATGGAAAAAATGAGAACATTTCCACCAAAAAACTCAGAAACATTGAGATTAATTTCTGAAATTTTCTGGAAAGAACCTGGAAATTTAAGAATTTAAAATTATATTATGAATCTATGTTGTTTTTCAATTTATACTTTTCAGTCTTTTTGCCCTCAAGACAGCCAGATAGAACTCATTTAGAACCACAAATGTCTCATGATTTTCTTTTAAAGTCAGCTTATAAATTTAAACAAATATCTACTTTAGGAAGTTTGTTGTCCTTTTCAAAGATCTAAAAGCATATTAAGCATTTTTCACTCTTCAAATTATAAAAAAGTATAAAAATAATTTGCTAAACAAAATACAGTTTGAATATGATTATTGTCTTTTACAAGTTTGTCTATGGACTCAACAGGAATTTAAATAGTTTATTTCTCTTAGTTCTGTCCAGTTTTTTCTTTTGCCATTGCTTTTCTTCTTTCACATGTGTATGAAAAGGTTAATGAATGACTAAAAAAATAAATAATAAACCACTACTGGTACTTTTAGTGCCATTCTTTGTGGAAATCTAGTACAAATATCACAGAACAAAAATTTTAAATGTTGCCTTTACATTAAGAAACTATACCTGGTTCTTTTAAATATTTATCTACTTTATTTTAAATGTAGAGAAAGATGCAAACTACAGATAAAAACTCAACAACACAAGGCATTGTGTTAGATCTTTAATATTTAGTTTCTTTTTGTTGTCATTTAGAAATATTGCACATGGTCAACATGCCTGCTTATGAGATAACACATCGCTCATCCTACAAATTCCTTCTCCAAAGTAAGGACAGGTTTATTTTAGAAGCACAATCATACAGTGTACACGCATACATGTGTGTGAGTGCATGCATGTCTGTGTGGGTGTGTGCAAGAGTGCATGTGATCGCACATGCACGCAGATTGACACTCAACAGCCCTAAAGAACCCCCATAGTGACATAAACGGATAGCCTACTATTAACCTGTGTGTCTTTATTCATATATGTACTAAAATGAGTCTCCTGCATACGTTATATATACGTCTCCTGAATCAGCTGAGTTTATTAACAGTCTAGATGGCTGAGAAAATAGTCACGGTGACTATAAAAATACCGTCTCTTGAGTAGGAATACAGAAAAATATGCTGACGATGATGTTGCTGAGAGGTGAAAGGAGACCTGCCTGCATGTGCAAAAACATACACATCCCCCAAAACACAGACATAGATGCACAAATATGGAAATACCTGTAATATATTTATATATATTTTGTCACACATCCATATGTATACAGAGAAATAAAAGAGATACCCATAATAAGAACTACCCCCGCTCCGCTCTTCACCAAAGAAGCAAAGAGCCAAAAAAGTGCTATTCAAATAATTGTCGTTGACTTTTAGTAAGTTATGCTCTCTATCTCTTCAACAATGACAATATTTGTGATTCTCTTTTGTTTTTTGCTGTTTTTTATTTTAAAACCTTAGTTCATCACAACAGCTCGTTCCTCTCAGACTGCACTGCAAAAACACAGAATATTACAACATATTTGTGGTCTAGTTTCTAGTGCAAATATCTTGAATACGCTTGAAATAAGAGAAAGTTAACAAAAGTAACCTTTTAGCAAGACTTAGAAGTTGTTTTACGTCAATAATTCATTGAAATTGATGAACTTTTGGAGAAAGATTTTATATAATATCAAGGAAATTTACAACCCATCCAGGAAAAGGCTTCAGTCAGAGGCTTCTTCAAATTCACTGCAACACAGACTGCTACAGGAGATCCTTCCTGCCCACAGCCATCACTATCTACAATAACTCTGAAGAGTTCTGAATTAATATTTAATTTGCCTTTGGGAACAATAAAATATTTTTGAATTTGGATTGGAAAAGTGTTAGTTTTAAGTGGAACAACACGTTTTTCCCATAAGTTAAAATGTTTACTACTTTTTTAAAATCAATATTAAGGAATTATTGACTTCACTGTAAAAACACAAAATCTTACTAAGTAAGAGTAGTTTCTAGTCCAATTGAAATAAAATAAAACTAACTTATGTAACTTTTTTCAGGATACATTAGCTTGTTTTAAGTGAAAATGTTCTTAATATTGATGAAAACATATAAGCTCACTTACAATAGGACATTTTTCACATATATAGGTGGAATAATATGCCAACGAGACAATAATGTTTTCATCAATATTGAGAAATGAATGACGTAAAACAAGCTCCTATAACTTGCTGANAAGTTACGACTAAGTTATTTTTGTCTTATTTCAAGTACACTAAGACATTCACAATACAAACTAGACAAAAATTATTTTTAGGATTTTGTGTTTTTTCAGTGGAAACTTCAGAGACACAGAAAGACAGTTACAAAGTCAGTCTTCTGTCATGTATATTCAATGATGATTGTTTCATAACTGGTTACTGTGTTAGGTTTGTATGGTGCACTGCCTTATTTCTGAAATATGGTGTACAAATAAACTTTCCTTTTGCAGGAAGAATAAAGCAAAATATTGCATACCAAGATATTTGTACTAGAATGAAAACACTAATATTTTGTGTTTTTGCAGTTAAAACAAGCTCCTATATCTTGCTGAAAGTAATTTATAAGTTACTTTGTCTTATTTCAAGTGTAGTAAGATATTTGCACTTTACGCTAGACCAAAAATACTTTGTAAGATTTTATGTTTTTGCAGTGCTGCCCTCAATTTAATATCTATGGCACAAAGCCTTGCCCCTCCCCGCCCAAAATAAAAACCTATTTCCAAAAAAAAATAAATGTCCTATTGCACCATTTGATGGGAAAGGATAAAGTGTCGAAACGAGAGGGAGAGAGGGAAGAGGAGAAAGGGTGGGAGGGCTCCAGGTTTTGCCCTCCAGGGCTGGTCTAGGATCTGCTTTCCCTGAACTGAACCCTAACCAGAACCATCCTGAGCTACATAGCGCTTGACCCGGGACCAGTGCTTAAGGGCACTTTCTAACAAATCTTTGAATGGGGGAGGTAAAGATGGGTTGGGAAAACATACGGAACAAGGTTAATTTTACTAAAACAATCTCTTAAAAACAATACTTTCCTGATTGAACTTGTGGCGACCCCCCTCGACAAAAAGAGGCCGCACAAATTGTGCAAACACCTGATTTCGACAATTTTTTTGTTTTTCTTTACAAAACCACAAACCCCGCCCTGCCCTGTTTCTGAGTCCAGGTGGAGAAGGGAGGGCGCAGACGGATTTTATCCCCTTCTTCGTCCAGTTTCCCGCTTTCTTTCTCTTCTTTTTTAAAAAGTTTTTATGCTGGAGAAGAAACACAATAAGAGCCACGAGAGAGAGAGAAAAAACAGGCCACGGTAAAACTGGTTATTTCCACGGCAACGATAACGAGAAGAAAAGCAACGTCGTTTCTGAGAAGTTTGGTTAAGATCCTGCTTTTCTGGAGTTTATGCCTCCAAATCTTTACATAATCTCATACAGACTCAGATATCCGGCTCCGTCCGTCGTAATGGCAACAACTGAAGGTGCAAAGATTGGTCACTACATCCCGATTCTGCATCTCCGACTCTCTACAATCACGTGAAACGGTGCAGGCCGATGGCTTACTCCGACCCGGGTTGATTATCTTCGTGTGTGTGTGTGTGTGTGTGTGTGTGTGTGCTGTCTGTCCTGCAGCATCGAGGGGCTGTGAGTTATCAGTGGAGGTCGTTGGGGTTGTGTTTGCGGCCCGACCACGGTGCTGAGGAGGTCAGAGGTCAGGTCGATGGCATCTGAGGGGTGGCTGGCTGGCTGGCAACAGCAAACTGCATCTGCACGCTAAGGTAAGTGACATAGTGCCTTTGTGTGTCGTGTCCTTGGTTGCGGCAACAACCAAGCGTAACAGTCTGATTTGGTTTGTGTGTGTGTGTGTGTGTGTGTGTGTGTGTGTGTACCAGAGAGATAGAGAGTATGTACCGCAGAGTTTGAGTCCCAAACTGCTGCAATGTGCTGAGCGCAGACCTGGGCAACATTCAGGATGAAAGGAAATTCAAGAAGCACTTGCTGTGGTTCCCACACGTTAAGATTAGACAATCAAAGTTAGTCTTGAGGAGTCTTATTTTTGCCCAGGTCTAGTGGAAATCAGTGCCACACACCCTTCTCTCCGTCTTTCAGTGAAATTATTTTCCTGATCTCCTCCGTTTTGTTTGTTTTTTTACGATCCTTCGTTTTTCGGTTCCTCCAAGTTTTGGCCTTTGTCTCCCTGATGCTCCGCCCCACCATCTTCCCGTGCTGATTGGCCGTGGGACAGGGTGGGCCCGGCTTCGGACGGCTCAAGCGTCCCCGGCGTCGCCGTCTGCATGATCTTCTGACGAACCTCACGGATCTTCAGCTGCAGACACAACTTGGTGGGGAAAGTGTCTGGGTAGCGCGCCTGGAAGGAAGCCGTGGCCTGAGCTGCAGAGACGAGACGGAGAAGAGGAGGAGAATGTTCAGTTAATCAAGTTTATTTGTATAGGACATTTCAGCAACACAGCAGTTCAAAATAAAACTAGACTTCACTTTAATTGCTTTTATTAGGACAGAGACTGGATCTACCTGAAGGAAAGAAGCCGTGTTCCTGAAAAAGCTGCATGACCAGCGCGCGGCGTTGGTCCAGTGTCCTCCGCAGAGACGAGTATGGAACCCTGTCCGGGTCTCCCAGCGGGACGTCGCCTTCCAGACCTGCTGGAACAAAAAGCAACCTCACAAAACGGTCCATGCATCATCTCACTGCCAAAAGATAAAATAAAACTACGTATTACCAAGCTTATTTGTATAACATATTTAAGAAACAAGGCAGTTCAAAGTGGTTTGACTTTGTAACCGTCTTTATGTGTCTCTGAAGGTTCCACTGCAAAAATAGAAAATCTTACCAATATTCCAAATATGTCAGTACACTTGGAATAACACAAAGTAACTTAGAAGTAACTTTTCAGCAAGATGTAGGAGCTAGTTTTAAATAAGCCCTTAATACTGATAAAAAGTTCTAGTTAGATTAGATATAGATTATTTCATATGGGAAAAATGTGTGGCTTTTAGTGAAATAATCTGCCAGTGGAACTAGTACTTTTGCATTAATATTAAGACATTACTGACTTAAAACAAACTGCTATGTCTTGCTTAAAAGTTACTTAAGTTAGTTTTGTTTTATTTCAAGAGTACCTAGATATTTGCATTAGAAACAAGACCAAAAATACTTGGTAAGATTTTGTGTTTTGCAGTGCAGCACCTGGAGGCGACTCTCTCATACCTGGTCTGTCGAATGTAAAGATGTCTCCCTCACACTTGGCAGCGCTTTTTGGGGTGCTGGGCTCCGAGCTGCAGCTGGAGAGACGACGGGACTTCCTTCGGGGGGAGCTGGGGTCTTCTGCCGCCCCGTCAAGATCTGGAGAGATCCGGCAAATTTATAAATTTAGGAAAACATTTTTGAAGTTTCAGGAAACTGCAACTAATGGGGATAACAAATAAAAGAAGAAAATAAAGGTGGTGCATGTCCGTCTCACCGGTGGAGTTGCGTCTCTTCTTGCGGTAGCTTCCCAGGATGGCTCTTGGAGAGGTGGCCAGGCTCTGCAGCGTGGGCGAGGGAAGAACTTCCTCTGGGTTAAACTCTGGAAGCTCAGCAAAGCGCTCCTCGAACGACGTCTCCGACAAAACCCTGAAGACATAAATCGCTTCATCAGCTGACAAAAATATCATTTTTAATAACTAAAATCACTAAAAATACAGAGATTTCAGTTGTTTTTACCTCCCCAACCATAAACTAAGTATGAACTTTTTATATTGGGCAAATAAAGTAATCAGATTTTTATTTTTTGTAGGACTGAGATTGTAGATTGAAAATTTCAAGTGGTTTTTATGTTTTCCTCGTTAAACGAAAGGCATTCAGTTTGCTTATCATTCTGAACTCGATTAAGAAAACAGAAAAAGCAATTAAACGCAGATTTGGGTTCACCAAGGTGAACTTTAGAGCCCAAGTCAACGAGTTGATGTGGTCCTAGTTACCATGATAACAAAAGGAAACCATAAAACTTGGACAAGATTACTTTGTGTTGCATCTAATATCTTTGTGAGTAGATTTTAATTTCTGAGTGATCATTTGTCCCAATTTCTTTAAATCTTTAAGCAAAATACTTTTTTTTTTTCACGTTTTGTACTTTCATTTGGGTGTCAGCTGCTGTTGAAAACCGTTTCAAAAACCTCCCAATTGTTAAGTCACATTCCACGGGCTAGTAACGCCAGCCACGCCCAGCCCCGTTACCTAGCAACCCAAGCTGAGCTCCAACACATTTGGTCAGCTGGTTTTAATGCTCTATGTGCTGTATGACATCTACTGGAAAAGAAAAGTGTTTTGTTATGCAGGAGGCTCTACTAATGCTTTTCAAGGATGTACGGTTGTATAACTGTGCATCTGTTTGCAGCCATTTTCACATGCGAGTGTAAATGTTGAGTTGGAAGCGGGGTTAGCAGCAACTTATTTGGATTTAAAGTGACAGGAAGCTCTAAAACAGTTCTTTCTGAACTGAGCAGGCTAAAAAATCTCATTATCTAAGGATTATTTTGTGCAAAAAAATGTAATGAACATGTTTTATATACACAGACTGGTCCTAAACTGTTCAAGAAAGCATAATAAGTCACTTTTAAAAGTCATGATTTGTCCTAATTTATTTAAATTTATTTTTGAATTGTGATTTGGTGGTCACAAAACTCACCTCAGGGGGCCACAAATGACCCCCAGCCCCCACTTTGAACACCCTTAGTCCAACTCAAGGATCTGATCTGGTTAAAATGTAACGGGAATCTCCTCAGAGTGTTTTCTCAATCATTCAGGGCTACTTCTGCTATTCTTCCTCTCTCCCTGCAGCTTCCGCTCCTCTTCCCAGCGGCCTAAATAAAGCACATCCAGGGTGTAGCACTCTGCCCACACACACACACACACAGTAAACAGAGCTCCCACTACAGCCTGATGAAGCTGGAAGTTGGCTCTAAAAGGATGCAGCACTGCTCCAAAATGAGTGCTAACAGATGGGAGTCCTGCCTCGTCCACACAATGTGTTTTTATCAGCAGATTTTAAAAAGAACCAGGCAGATTTTCAGTTTTTTTATCAACCAAAATCAGCAGGAAATACGTCTGAAATTCTGCTTTAATGTGGTTATTTTCTGTTTTTAGAGCTTGTTTAAAAAGACACTCACTTGTCGTGAGAGTCGGGGGTCTTTTTGAGTGGAGGGGGGCGAAACTTAATTCTCTTGGAGGAGGAAGAGGATGAGGCGGTTTCTTTTTCTGCTGGTGGAGGTGGAGGCGGGTCCAGACCTGAGGGCGGAGGAGGAGGAGGAGGTGGGGAACGAGGTCCAGCCTGGTGAGGAAAACGTGGTTCAGTAAGTCAGATATCTGGATTTCCTGATAAAACTCTTACAATTAAATCAACAGTAAGTTGGAAGAGACACGATTTTATTTTAAAAAGGTTTGAAAATCAAACCTTTAGTTTCACTAACGTGAGAGAGGGTCATCATGTTAGAAAATAATTGATGAAATTCCTGAACAATCCCAAAAAATAAAACATTTTTTATGTGATCAAATAATTAGGCAACAACACCTTAATTAATGTAACATAATAATGTTCCAAAAATATGTATTTTATGAATATTAGCTATATTTATAAAATAATAATGTTAACAATAATAATACCTTAATTAATAAATAACAGTGATACTGTTAGATTGCTATATTATTTATTTAACAAATAAATAATTGTTATTATTGATTAAATTAGCTTTATTAAAATAATTTAATTAATATGTTAAATTGTGTAATAATAATAATATCTATTAATTAATATTTTCTGTATTAGTTCTATATTAATTTATACCTATATTAATTGATATAGGTATTAATTATTTGGATTTGAAGCGTTTGCTACATTTTCTCATGAATCTTACAATCATTTTACATCTTTGCTCCATCTGTTTGTGTTTTTTTCCTGAAACTGAGTTGCATTTTATTCATTTGCTTTTTTATTCCAATGAAAAGTCACAACATTATTTATATATTTTAACTTAAAGGAATAAATTCAGTTTAACTGTGGAGGAAATTTAATTTCATTTAACTGAAACAACTATCATGAATCCTAAGCTAGCATACAGTAAATAAAATATCCAGGTTTGAAAACAAACAGGTTCATAATGTTTGTGACAGAATTTGCTGAATCTGTTTTCACCTCTTTGCTGTTATTTGTTGCGTTGCGGTCGCCTCTGTCCGTTTCTTTGGCTTCCTTCATCACTCCATCTCGCTCTTCATCCGCCTCACTTTGTCGTTCCATCTCAGTTTCATCACGCATGTTTTCTTCCTTGATGCTCAGGCTGATGTCTTCTTTTTTCACTGGAAAATCAAAAAACAAATCAAATTAATCACTGACAGAAACAAAGAACCAACTTTGATTCTGTTTTGGTTTGTAAATGCTGAAGTTTTCCAACAATCTTGGAGCCTTTGAGCCAAAATCTGCTTTCCACATCAGAGTTTCTGTATCATAGTTCTTAAAGCAAACAAGCAGAAAGGACACATGGTGGAGACCCAAAGCCACAAAATATTCCTCCTAGAGGTTGTGTTTTCCTGAAAAAACTGGAATTAGTATCCCAATATTCAACTAATTAATTATTAAAAGAGTCTATACATACTTTTATGTGTTTCAAACAACAACCTGAACGCTAATTTGAAAGCAACACTTTGTTTTTCACACAAACCTTTTCATATTTTACCGTTTCTCAGGAATATATTGTTCGTTTTTGCACATTTGAGGTCTTGGAACCAATTCAGTCTAATTCTATAACTTGTGCTCCAAGTGACGCTGTGATTTTACGTTATTCATTTTACAGAATATTTTGATTTCCTTTTTGCACTTTCTGAACCATTTGAAACAATGTTTGTTGCTGTTATTTTAATTTTTTTGTATTTTAAGCACTAAGATGACAATAATTCATATCAGTAACAAAAAATAACAAAATCAGATGAAAGAATTTTTTCTAAATCAGTTTGTTTCAATATAAAACTATAACAAAATCTGCAGGCGTGTGTCTGTGTGGTGAATTTTTGGATAAACAACATGTTTGTTTCTCATTCAGTGGCTAGAAAATCCAGAAGTAAAAGTTGTAGTAAAAATACTCCTAAAAGTAATTTTTTTTCAAAAAAGTTACTCAAGTACATGTAACTAGTTACTACCCAACTCTGCAGAAGTGAAAACAGTGTGTTGGTGCACCCCAAGTAAAACCCAGATCCTGATGGATTAATCCTTGCACTGTTCTGTTTTTGTAAAGTTTGCAGGTGATAAACTGGACTTGTTTACCTGTTGCTCCTCCGTTTTCATAGCTGCCCATTGAGCAGCTTGGGTTGCAGCCCGACGACCCTTCGGTCTCAGAGTCCAGCTGGCTCTCCTGTTTCACCTCCACCTTCATTCCGGTCCCCGGCTGAAAGGTCGCCGCCGTCGCTGAACCCTGCATTGCTTTGGTCGATGGGGAAGCCGGGTTTATTGCGTCCTGGGCTGGAGAAGCTATGGCAGGCGGCACAGCAGCTGCCAACGGGACCACGCCAGTCGCCAGGGCAACGGTTTGTGCCGGGTAGATGGCGGTTAGTACCTGAAGGCCAAACAAAGCAGGTTTAAGGTTGCAGAAATGCATACTGGAGGTCATGGTTGGGTTTAAGAGTGGATCTTCGTACCTTTAGCTAATATCCATATAGAACTGATCAGTACTTTGCTTTACAAGCAAATAAAAATGAGTTTCCAGAAATGGACCCGGTTACTACAAAGTAATTTGCGCTAACCCTAAAGTACTAATATTAAATGCTAAAGTGCTACACCAAAACAGTATTTAACTAATGCTAAACCACTACACCAACATGGTATATAGCAGAAGCTGATGCTACACGCACCAACTTCAATTCAAATTATATCTGACCTTGAATGACAACAAACCTCAAGCATCAATTTAATTTTAACATTCTGAATTATATGTTCTATGATGTCCTCAGACATTGTATTTATGCTCATCTCTTCTCTACTGTCTGGGTTTTATTTTGTGCCTTTATGTTTTTTATTCTACATAATGTCATTGAGATAAAGATAAAGAGAGTGAGAGAAGTGGAGGAGGGGAAACTTCAGCCACTTCAAAACAAGAGCATGAATATAAACAACTAACTACCTGAATAATTCTCAACAGTCGATAACCAAAACTTTAACACAAATGTCAAACTTTTCCAACTTAGCATTAGTTTCTGTTAAAAAAAACAGCAAAGTAAATTAACGCTTTACAATTTACATAATAATTTAGTGTAAGCTAGGTGTGCTACAGGTTAGCACAGTTAGGTTTTCTGTACCTGACGGCCCGCGGCGGTCTGACCCGGAGGCGTCTGTGACTGAGCGGCGAGGGGCGGAGCCTGGGCCAGCACAGGCTGAACCAGGGTCTGTCCGGCCGGGGCGATGGCGGTGAACCCCAGAGTGGCCAGGTGTGACGAGAGATACGCCGGACCGGGAGGCTGGGTGCCCTGCTGGGGCGTCGCCGTGGTAACGCCTGGGCTGGACTGGACGTAGGTGATCCTGAGGGAGACGAGCCGCGTTAGGATCAATATTGTTTAATTCTTCCATGTTTTCCTTTAGAGGAGCAAGACTTTCCTGTAACATTTAAGTTTGTCTTAATCAACTGTTCAGGGATTCTAAAGGTTTTAGTTTGGAGTTTGTCTGCTTTTCCCTGGTGTTCAGCAAACTAACTAGTAAAGCTAGTACTAATACTACTAAAGCTAGTACCAACAGCAGCTAATTGGCATTTTTTAAATCAACTGAATCTTGTATTAAAATTAAATTAGGACTAAATACTCATAATTCATAACTGGACCTGATCTGACCATATAATGGTACTGGGATGTGTAGGTTCGATTTGAACTGAACCTAAACCAAATTGTTTTTAATGTGAATTAGCCTGGATCGAAACCAGTTTAATCGTTCTAAATTATAAACGTTGAAGTAAATCTGTTTATTTTACCACTATATAGTGACTTCAGTTAAAGTAGCTGTATAAAAACAAAATCACCATATGCAGGCGTTTATGTTAAGCTACATTTTAATGTTTCAGCTTTGACATGTTGCTTTAGTGACCTGGTGGGCGGGGAGGTCAGGAGAACGGGCTGAGGCGGGACGGCTCCGGGAGCCATCACCGTCGCCATGGATACGGGAAAGGGGCTCCCAGGGCTCGGATGGACGTTGGTCTGCACCACGGGCATGGAAGTGAGCTGGATGATCTGAGAGGAGAAAAACAAACAAAAACATGAAGGAAATATAGTAAATACAACAAATATTAATGTGTCACATTGGCTTAGATGTTGCGTCTCAAAGTGTATGGCAGAAAGTATCTTTCAGATAAATAAATTATGATTAGTCATCAAGTAAATTTGAGATATGTCACTTTTTGTTCTAGTCATAATTCCAATTAAAATCTTAAATGTACATTTAGATAAAAGATATATAGATTTGACTAATGCAAATAAAATTGCAGATACACTGAAACAAAATAATCTGCCATAATCTCTAGAAGTAATTTAGAGATTATGGCAGGCCGTTTTAACATAAAATTGGTTTCATAATTACATTCTAATTATCTGAAAATGAGCGTTGACTATCCTGAATGGTAATTTAAGATTTGTGCAATCACATTCTGACTAGAAAGAATAATAATAATTCAAGATGTCTTCAAATACATTTTGATTAATCAAATATTTTTTTAATTAAAAGTCTGGGACATTTTGACTAGACAGAATAATTGTTCAAGGTATCAGTAATAAAATTAGGTTAATTTGATAAAACTTGAAAGGCAATTTGATTTGTCAGGAGGTAATTAAAGATATCTTGAATTGTAAATGCAAAGATCTTACATCTTTGCATTTACAAAGATGTAAGATCTTTGTAAATGCAGTAGCCAGTAGAAAATGGCTACTGTAACATTTTCACAGTAGCCAAAATGTTGTCGTTTCTAGTCAAAACAATTTCAGATCGTCAGACAAAACTGATTTTATGATAAAATGGCCTGCCATAAATGGTAACAGCATTTCTGCAATATTAAAACAAGTTGTTGGCAAAAGTGAAGGAGCTGCAGGAAGCAACCTAAATATGAAAGCATCTATTTATTTTATTCTTATTTTTTCCCCACAAACAGACTTGCCTGTTTTTCAGTTGAATCGTGCGGCCATGTTGTTTGTTTCTGGTCTCATACAGACGAAATCAGGCTCACCTTGTTTCCCGTCGCGGGGCCGTTCTGCACAGGAAGAGGCGGAGCCACCAGGGAGATGGAGGGCTGAGGAGGCGTGGACCCCGTCCTCACTGTTGCCATGGGAACCAACATCTTGCTTGGTAACACCGATGCCTGAGTTTGGACTGAAGAGAGGAAAACGGAGAAGAGATGAGTGACCTCACTCTTTGGTGTCCGAGGGGTGTAAATCAGTGAGGAGGAGGATGATGAAGATAGGTACCCACCTCCCGCTGTGAGCTGAGCGCCGGCTCCTCCAATCAGAACGTTGGTCTTCTCCTGTGGGAGCGAGCTGAGGGCGGCGCCGCCGTCCACCGGTTTGCTGGCAATAGCGATGGGAGCGCTGGTGGCTGGGCGAACCGCTGGGGGGGCCACCCAGACCCCACCCAGAACCTGGGGCAGGCCCTGCTGGAGCGGACCGACCGAGACGCCCGACCCGCCTCCGGACAATTCGTTCTTCCTGGTACCGCCCTCTCCCTGCTCCGCTGGCTCCACGCCCCGCTTCCTGTCCTCGCCAGGACATTCAGCCTCGCCCTTAGCGGAGGAGTCGGACACGGCGGGGGAGGAGCGACTCTCCGGCTGGAGGAAAAACAGAAGAAGAGAGGAAGGTTTTCAGTTTATAGTCCAGTACATTTGGCTCAAATAGGGACCAAAGCTGCAACATTTCAGCTGCTGCTGTTCCCCTACTCGCCTGTGGGGGCGCTGCACCAAGAATCAAAAACTCTGAAGACACTGAGCGCAACTTCCTTCTTTGCGAAATGTAAACAAAACTGTAGTGGGGTCAGGTTTTGGTTGATTGTCGTTGGTAAAAACAAAACAAAACAAAAAAAAACATTTCTGCTGCTAGCGCTTGATTAGCATGTTTGTTTAAGTTGCATTTACCCAGAATGCCCTGGGTCAGTAGAAATAATAGAAAAAGAGTAAGTGGAAATAGAAAGAAATATAAAGGATAAGTAGAAAAAGGGAATATCATAAAATCCGTAATGTTTATTACGCTTTATGAACAGACGTACAGGAAAAACGGTTTCTGACGAGCTGCATGCGTTTCATGATCAGTTTTAGGGTTTAGGATCCATCTACAAAAATCTGGCTTTGATATTCAACAGCAACATTATAAACCAAATCCCAGACAACATTTCCACATTTTGTAATGTCTTTTTATCTGTTAAATTAGAAACATTAATATTTGTACATTTTTGGAGCGTTTTTATGCTTGCCTTGCTTTCTTGATGGCTCCTGCAGCTCAGCGAAGGATTTGTTTTCATTAAATTAAAGTTATAATGTGTCTTATCTTTTTGTTCTTGGGTGTTTGTAATTTCAACTGTTTATACATTTATATCTAATGTTGCACAAAACCAAAGATAAATTCTTTGTTTTTGCTCACAATGAAGCCGATTCTGGTTCATACAGTGGCAACATTCCTGCTTTTACTTTTCCACATACCTCATTCTGTTACATTTTCACTTTTGCTGCAGGTCTAAGTTTGATCTAATGCTCTACATTTACATTTCATGTCGCTATAGATCTAAATATCCAGCATGAGGATGAGTAATCCTCCACCAACCTGTCCGTCCGGTTCGTCCTCGTCGCTGTCTGTCACTCTCTCCTTGCACTTGAGGTCAATGGAGCCATCAGGGCACGAATCCTCTGAGGGCGGAAATGTGAGACGCTGTTATCGTTACAGCAAAGCAGACTCTCAGCACAAACTTTTACATGTTATGACATGATTAAACATAAATGTATCATCTTTACCAACACACACACAGAAATCTGGATCAAAATGCAGAAAGAAAGTGAATTGTTGGCTGTATAGCATAAAAATAAAATCTCCATTTTTTTGTACCAGATCCGATTTTAATGCATTATTTTTCTCCCTTTATTTTCTAAAACTGACTAAATGTTTTCAAAAAGTGGCTTTTATTTCAATTGTCCCTCCTGTTAGTTGTATGAAGGGGATGTTAGGGCTTGACTATGAGTATTTGTTTAAATAGGAGAATAAAGTCATAATATCTGAAGAATAAAGACACAATTTTATAAGAACGTCTTAAATTTTTTTGCATTTTTCTAATATTACACCATTATTGTGGTAATATTAAAACTTCATTCTCGTATTATTTTGACTTTATTCTCATATTACTGCAACTGTATTCTTATAACATTATGACTATTTTTGTAAAAGAAATAAAGTCTTATCCTGATTTTCATGTTTTGTCATGGAGTTGACCTGAACTCAAAGTCCAAATAAAAAGCTGTTAAAAAAACAAGATGGCCGCCCTGCCCGTGCTGACGTCACTCTGAACTAAATCGAAGGAGAACAACTTTTCTTTCTGGAAATGGTTTGGAAATGGCCATAACATCCTTCCCAGGTTGATAAGCAAGAACAGTTGCTGATTTTTTTCAATCATGGTTTGATAAGAAACTCTTTCATTTGAGTGTTGTTTTTGTGAAATTAACTGTAAAATGTAATTAGTTTTATTTTTTTATGCATTTCAAATGATGGCTTCTTGATATTCATTTTGTTGTTGGAGAACAAAACAGATCTGGTTTTGCAGTGACTTCCTGCCTCCAAACTGCTAGTATCACCATGACCAAACTGTAATCTCTGGTCTTATTTTAGCTGCAGCAGTTTATCGTGGCCACTCACGAGATGACAGGCCTGCTGGGGCTTTTTTTTTTTCTGTCAGCGCTGACACAATCATTTTGACTAAGAAGGCTGAATTTCCTGACCATCATGAGAAGTGAAACTATCACTTTGCGGTGATGAAGAAACCTCTCTGCTCACTCAGCTCAGATAACTCACCCATCACGTCGTCGTCTCCTTCCTCCTCGCAGATGACCATGCGCTCCTCGTCGCTGGTCACATCCTCGTTGGCACCGCTGTGGTACAAAGACTGAGGCGGCGGTCGGCTTCGAAACAAGCCGGTTCCGTCCTCCTGGCAGAACAGGAAAAATGATAAAAGTACAGAATTATTTTTGTTGAATATTCAGGCAAGTTTTGCAAACACAGTACTAGTTGACATGGAGATTTTTTAAAATTCAATTACAAGAATGTATTTTTACCCCATTTATAATATTAGCAAAATAAAGATGAAGTACTAACAGAAGAAAGTTATAAAATTAAGAGAAAAGTTGTTTTTATGAGAAAAAGAAAATTTGATAGTTATGAAGGTCTCAGGAATCCTGTGTAGTTCTTTTTTCGAACCAGACTCTGTTGTTTCCAAATCATTTCAAAATCCTGCAGCTGAAATTTGATGACGTTAATGTTGAAGCATTTCCTTATTTGTAAAATAGATACCAAAGTACAGCACAGGATCATTTATTCTCACATTATTACAAATGTATTCTCATATTATTATAAGTTTATTCTATTTTTACAACTTTGTCATACTATTATGACTTTATTCTTATACCTTTATTTTCATATTACAACTTTGTGTTACAAATGTATTTTGTATTATGGCAACTTTCTTCTCATAATATTAAGACTATGATGACTATTTTCATATTATGACAACTCTAAAAATAAAGTCACTTATGACTATTTTAATATTATGACTATTCTATTATTATGACTTTGTTCTCACATTAAATGACTTTATTTTCTTGTTCTGATGACTTTATACACATTATTTAACTTACAACTTTATTTTTTTGTAATATGACTTCATTCTCATGATTTTAAAAAACAAATAACTCTCAAATGAAGTCTGGTGAAACTAAGAGTTTAATATTTGGCTGTAATGAACATTATTATTATTTACTGTCGTGTATCAGCGTGGACTGAACTGCCATGCAGCAAGCAAGAAGCAATTAGTCTGAACGCATCATAAACAGTCAAATGTCTGAGCTTTTCTCTCTGTAGTCAACTCTGATTCTTTTTTGTTTAAAATGTTTTGTACACCATAATGGTCCAGGTTTGGATTTACAACCTTTGAATACAAAAAAACTCAGATTACAGTTTGCATAGACGTTTCTTTTTGGAGGCATTTCCTGTGTTCGGTTGCGTTTGACCACCAGGAAAAAGAGGGAAGCTTCCCAGCCTGAGGATACTTTCTGATCTGTGAAGAAGTGGCAGCATCGTGTTTTACACAAAATAGATAGCATCTTGAGGAAAGAACATTGTGTGAAAATACTGCAGCAGACCAGATGAAAAGGAAATGTATGTAAAGTTCTGCTTTTGCAAAAAAAAGAAATCATTGAGAAAATAACCTGAAACAGGAAGAATCGCATAAGGGAAAAGTGTTAAATTTTATTCAGTTTATGCAAGCTTCTGCTTTCAACTGGGTACCAGACTCTCCGTTTCAGATTAAAAGTAGGCGTACTTTTAATCTGACATCAACCCAGAAATGGAAATAAAGGCCTGACAGAAATGCCAAAACTGGCGTCTCATATTCACACCTTTTTTGTAGCAGTTACAAGATGAGCAGAAGTTTCACAACATCCCACGTAGTAGTTTTTGCACTTTTGCTGACAAACACGCAACCAAACAAGAGAAATCGAATGCATGCCGCAAGCTTTCAAACGAGCGTCCTGAAACAGAGAAGTCGGCCGGCCAGCCGGAGTGCGTGCATGCATGCATGTGCTGCTCCCCTGCGATTTGAAGTGATGCAGCAGCTGCAGAGGTGAAAGCTTGAGAAGCCAAAGCTTTGCACTCCCACAGAACTTTCAGTGGGTTCTGCCTGCGACACAGCATGCAGGGAGAGCCCATTTCATGTCTCTTTGATTCGTAGAGTATATTCACGAGCTTTGCAAGTTCATTCATCCGCAGCACTGTGCAATCTAAACAAAAACCTAAATAATAGGCTTGTCGCATTAAGCAGTAAATTAATTAATCGTATCAAATAAAATGAACTCAACTGCCATTTGCATGATTTACTGTTTCTCCCTTTCTACTAAAAACTGAATAACAAAAGTCTTCAGTCTGGTGTTTTGGTCTCAACTAGCCTCTTTTCTGAAGAACAGTTTTGTTTACACAGACTTCATAATTCACTATGCTCATTATGGCATTTTCTAAGAATGATTTTGTGAAAAAAAAGGTACTAAACATGTTTTGTATAACCCACACATCTATCCTAACCTGTTCAAGGAAGCATAAAAGGTCACCTTTACAATGTTTTCCATTTGCAGTGTTGAGTGTTTCATCACTGAGTGGACATATTTTCATCAATATGCCATTATTACCACTATATTACTTGAAAATGGTCTCAAAACAACAATATTATTATTTATCACAATAACTTCTGGGACAATTTATTGTCCAGCAAACTGTTATTGTTGTAAATCTGTTTGCAGTCATTTTTATGTTTGTAAAGGTTGAGCTGTGGGGTGTGGCAGGCAGCAGCTTATTAAGATTTAAAGAGACAGATGCCCTCTGAGACTAAAATCTCACCATCTCAGGAATATTTTGTATATAATATATTCAAGGAACATTGCATAATTTATCCTTTAAGGACAAATTGGGTTTCTTTGTTGAAAACTACCACCTAAAGACATTTGTCTTTGTGTTGTTAGATGGTTTTGCTGCGTGAATCTAGTTAAAAATCGTGAAAAGGCGCCATCAAAGCATTTTGATAAGAAAGTTTCTTTGTTATTTTTTGTCTCTTGAGTTATTTTTCTGCCTGGGAGGCTCAGATTAACGACCTCATACCTTCTCCAGCTCCCGCTGCCTCTCCCTCTGCTCCAGGGTGTGAACGGCACTTTGGGAAAAGGCTCGGGGACGGGGGTGTTGGCCCCCCGAACCCCCCCCTCGACGCTCCGATGCCCCCGGCCAGCCCGGACCTCCACCTTTTCCCTCCAGCACCTGGGACTCCGAGAGCGCATCTGGGGGAAAGAGAAGAAAGCCTCATCAGGGACAAGATCAATAAAACTTCAGACATTTTGGATTATTTTTATTTATTTATAGTGTTGGAAAGCTTTTCTTTCTATTGCAAATAAATTAGATTATAGGTTTTGGATTTCATTTTAAAATATCTAATGTTCAGAAACGTCCTTTAAAAGGTAAAACTGGAGAACAATTAAAGCTTTTTTTAAATTGAAATTTTAAGCTTTTTCATAAAACAACATGAAAGCAAACTTTTGTGGCCAAGATTCAAACACTTTGGAGATAAAAACAATACAAATGTACTAAAAAAAGGCATTTCTGTTATGATACTGTATTGTGATTAGATTCTACATTCTACAGCAGGGACAATGTAAATATTAAAATATCATGTTTGGAAATATCTCACTCACCCTAAAACCTTTGCTCACTGGTCTGAAAACAAAATATTTTAAGAAAAAATTCCCAAGTTCAATAACTTTGTTTTACATGTTTCAGGTTAAAGAATCAATAAAGAAAGTTAGAAAAGAAAATCTCTAAAAATGTTCTATTTGCCAAATATTTCTATTTAGTAAATATAAATAATTTTGGTGACTAGCTAACCTAAAATAAGAAAACTTTACTCTACTTTAACTTCAGATGGTCAGAAAAATGTGTGTGTATTTTTATTGGGTGTATGAAAATATCTGGTTTCAACTGTTTTAGGCTTTTAGTCAAATGTTAGATTGCACTTTATTACAAAACTGTGCAGCTTGAATATTAAACACTTTCCAATTGTTGAAAATACATCATCTAAATTCAAACATTTAAGAATTTCAAGTGCTGTGAACTCTGTGTGGCTGAGAAAGTTGAAAATTTAAAACAAAAAAAAATGTTTTTAATCTTAAAATCTAACTTGGTACCAAAATAAACCAGCTGTTGAAACGGTAAAGAAATGAAAATGTTGCAGAGATTTGAAAAATGCTGATGTTTGCAGACTCACCTATGCTCTCCGACATGCTCCTCTCCCGCAGCTCCTTCGGCGTGCCCCGGCCCTCAGACAGAGACTTCCTGCGGTCTTTGTTGCACCACTTCCAGTCAGGATGGGCCTTGAAATGAGCCTCTTTCACCTGCAGGAGGCGGAGAAAGAACGTAAAACAGAAAATCTAATGGAAAACAGTAGAAATGTTCAAGTTCTACTTCCAAAGACTCAGATTTTATTAACAGAATATGTTGCAGAGTCTCTGCTAAATAGAAACAATAAATCATTTAATCAGTTTATCAAATTTGAGATTTTTTTAAGATTTAAAGATTTTTGCAAAATCAGGATTTTTTTCATGACGCGAGATCAAGGGGGCGGCCATCTTGTTTGACAAGCAGCTTTTATCTGGATTTTGAATTTGGGTCAATTCTACAACTAAAAATTGGATCCAGGCTAAGAGTTATTCATTTTAATCATAAATCTTATAAAAGTCATAATATTACAAGAATACAGTCGTAAAATAAATACGAGAAAAAAAGTTTTAATATTACCAAAATATTGTGTTCAAATTTGAATCATTACCTTATCTGTAAAACCGATGTAAGATTCTCAGCTTTCCTAATTTTATTTTTTGTTATTTTCATGTTCTTATAAAACTGTGACTTAGTTTTCCTAACCTTATGACTTTATTCTGGTAATATGACTTCTTACATTATTGTTGTACAACTTTATTATTGTATTACTATGACTGTATTCTCATAATTAAAATATGTAAAAGTCATAGCCTGGGCCTAATATTCTTTCTGATGACCTGAAATCAAATTCAAAATAAATAGAATCTGTCTAACATGCTAGTTAAACAAGATGGCCGCCGTGGGCTTGCTGACGTCACTCTGAACTATGGAAACAAAAGCATTGAACAAAAAACTCCCCTAAAAGAATCCAAACCTTCCAAAAACAAAATTGATTGATAGAATCAAATCCGTAATGAAGATATTTATGCAGCCTGTCTGTTTGAAATGAGTCCGGTCAGTGAGGGTTTCCATGGTAACCTGAAAGGCCAGGTCGTGGTACTTCTGCTTCTCGTTGGGGCCCAGAGCGTACCACCACTCGCCCAGGATCTTGCTGACGGTCCGGTTGTCCTGGTTGGGGTGCCGCTGGTGCACCAGCGCTCGGTGGCGTTTACTGAAGATCATGAAGGCGTTCATGGGGCGGCGGATGTAGTCCTTCTCCCTCTGGGTGGATTTCAGAGGCAGAAAAACATGCGATTACCTGCAGGACTAGTTCCTACGGCAACAGCTTAGTACACTTTAAATAAGACGAAACTTTGAGCAACATGCAGTCAATAAAACACAACTACTACCAGTTCATTTCAATCAATAATGGGGAAATATTGACTTAAACTCCTATATTTCCCAGAAAAGTTACTTAAAAATTAGTTTTGTCTTTTTCAAGTATACTAAGATATTTCTGCCTGAAACTAGACCAAAAATACTTGGTAAGAATTTGTGTTTTTACAGTGCATCTGTGTCATTGGTTCCAAAAAAAGAATCTGAAAAGTGTGGTGTGCATTAGTACTTAACCCACATGCAGACAATTACTTAAGAAACCCTGCAGTGCTCATAAAAAGTACCCACTGTCTTGAAAGTTTAACTTTATTTTTCTGCCTTTACAAAATCAACTGAAATTGGTTGTTTTGCCTCCAAAAAATTATTTAAAATTAAAAATTTAAAGTTTATGTCAAAGTAAAAACTGATGTCTGCAAAACATGACAATAAAATAAAACTAACTAAGATAAAATAAGGACTTTATGTTGAGTATGGAGGTCCAAAACTGACAGTTAAAAATAAAAGCAGCAATAGATATATTTTCTTTTTCATTTTACACACATTTTCATCAAGAACAAAATATAAGAAGTTCTTGTCAAAAACATGCTTAAGGAAAACACAAAAGGAAACATATAGATTTTCTTATGCAAACGCTTCCATAAGGAAAAGGAAAATTATGTCAGTTTTGGTCCTCCATAGATGAGATGAAGATGAATGGAGCTAAATCTGGGAAATACCAGAAGAAAACTAGATATGGAATGCTGCAAAAGACCTGAGACTTGCAAAAATGTTGATTTCTAGATTGAAAAAGCCCATAATAATGCAACAAATCCGAGAAAAACATATTGAATTCTGTGGTATTAATGTCAGAAAGTTCAGTGAAGGTCAGCGAAGGTCAGCCCAGATGACTCACCTTCCTGTCGCCATCTTTGGGCAGGGCGCTGAGCGACTGCGTGCGTCTCTTCATGGGTCCGGCGGAGGGAGACGGGTCGTTCCCCACGCCAGGGGAAAACCTGCATCAAAAACACAAAGGAAAGGGAAACTGAAAGTCCAGCTGGAAATCAGGGGAGATTCCTCCATCTGAGGGACTTGCAGGAAGATTAATGCACCACAAAAACATAAAATATTACCAAAGTGTTTTGGACTGGTTTCTAGTGCAAATAAATAACAGAAAACAAATACACAACTAATTAAGATATAGACCAGGGGTGGGCAACCCTGCTCCTCGAGGGCGGTGTCCTGCAACACTTAAACGTCTCCCTGGTCCAACACACTTAAATCCTAAGTCCAGTCAGGCTCTCCAGAGTCCTGCTGACGACCTCATTATTTGACTCGGGTGTGTTGAAGTGAAGACACATCTAAAAGGCCTGGAGCTGCCCACACCTTGTTTTAACTTAAAAAAATCCCTAATGAGGAAGAAACAGTAGTTTCACTGGCAGATTATTTCACTTATAACATGGAAAATGTTTTGTTACGAGTGAAATAATCTGCCAGTTGAAGTTTATCAATTTTAGGCAATTATTTACTTAAAACAGACTCGTACAAGTAACTCACTGAAAAGTTACTTGTAAGTTCGTTTTGTCATATTTCGAATGTAATAAGGTATTTGTACCATAAACTAGTCAAAAAAACTTGATAAGATTGTTTGTTTGTTTTTTTGCAGTGTATACACAAGATGTAAAATATCCTGAAATATCCACAGACGCACTGTAAAATCAGGAAATCTTACCAGCTATTTTTGGTCTAGATTAATGCAAATATTTTAATACACTTGAATTAAAAAATAACTTGGAAGAAACTTTTCAGCAAGACATAAGAGCTTGTTCTAAGTCAATAATTCCTTAATACTGATGAGAATAGTGCTAATTTTCTCACCGACAACAGCACATTTTTCTTTATGTTAAATAATCTGCCAATGGAACTAGTTCTTTTTATAAATATTAAGGAGTTGTTGACTTAAAATAAGCTCCATCATCTTGCTAAAAGTTACTTGCGAATTAGTTCTGTATTGGTGGGTTTTTCGTATCAACACCTGGAAGTTTTAGGAACAAGTGTCAGTGAACCAATTAGTATCTAACAAAACATTGCAAAACAACCTAAAGTTTAATGTTTTCTCAAGCTTCAGTAAAAATCTCATAATATAAGGTTTTTTAGCTCTGAATTATTTAGCACTCTATTTCTCCCACGTTCTGCCTTTTCGCAGAAGATAACTTTATTTCAAAAGTTTCTCAGCTGGGTTTTAACACATCTTTTCAAAAATAAATGATGAAACAGATTGAGTTTTTATCCAAGAACTGAGACGGTCTGTTGTAGATTTGAGAAGAGAAAATCAAAGAGGAGAGCCAGCCGCTGCAGACCGGACTAGTCTTAAGGGTGAAAGTTTCAGATCTTTACCTCAAAGGTTCTATTCATCTTCACACAGACAAAAGCTTGATTACACCACGGATACCTCCCACTGTGAAGCACATGGGGGGATCTGAGTTCGTTTGCTGCATGCAAATATCGGCCCGTCCTGCTGCGTCACGCTCCAGAAACGGATCTGGTGGGTCGTCAAAGCCCCTGAGCGAGCAGGAATACACGTCGCATTCAAGAATTTAAACTATACTGGATATAAATTAATATAGTTTCAGAAAATTATCGGCTCAAACATACTCAAGGGCCAAAAAAAAAAATTTTAATAACTAAAAATCACCAAAAATATGACTTTTTTAACCAAGTCAAGAATAAACTAAGCATGAACTATTTTTATATAAAAAAATAGTAATCAGATTTTCCTTTTTTTGTGTGGGAATGTGATCATAAATCCAAAATTTGAAGAAGTTTTTGCAGATTTTCCTTGTTAAATGAAAGAAAACGAGTTTGCTTTTTATTTCACTGCAAAACACAAAATCCTACCAAGTATTTTTGGTCTAGTTTCTAGTGCAAATATCATAGTGCACTAAAAATAAGACAAAAGTAACTAAAATGTAACTTTTCAGCACGATATAGGAGCTGGTTTTATGCTAATTCTTTAATATTGTTTAAAAAGTGCTAGTTTAACTGGCAGATTATTTCACTTATAACAAGACATGAGTGAAATAATCTCCCAATATAGATCAAGTACTTTTTAATCAATATTAAAGAATTACTGCTTAAAATTGTTTAAAAGTTATTCATAAGTTAGTCTTATTTCAAGTGCACTATGATATCGGCACTAAAAACTAGACCAAAAATACTTAGTAAGGTTTTATGGTGAGAAGCGCCATTATAACCTGAATTCTGTTTCTATTTGAAATTTGTTTGGATTCTCTTAGAGAAAAATGACAAAGCAAAAGTTAGAAACCTCATCAGAGGGATGAGCGAGTCAGTTCGCTTGAGGATTAAATGTCATCTTTGTTTTGTGTACATGTTTTCACAGATGGGGGCGTTTCCGTTTGTCATTTTGCTTCAACAGCTAAACAAAAACAGCAACCCTGGCAAATCTGCACCAAAGCCCCTGAGGGCGATAAGTGTGTCGACTTTGTTTTCATCAATGACACTCGCCCTTTCAAAGCGATGCACAGGAAGGAAAAAAAAAAAATCAGGTGTAAGACTTTTGTATTTGTTTGGTGCCGCCGGCCTCTGAGATCCCAGCGACCCTGAAACATTCATAACCGCACTACGAACCAGACAGCACGTCTGAGTCACTGTGAAAGAGAAACGAGCCAGATGCAGACACGAAGCCCGAACGAGAACGAACTGTACGACTCCTGGCAAGCAGACACACAAACACTCGCAGACAAAAGCGCCGCTTCCTTTCGTGTTCTGCTGCACCTGTCGGCGGAGGCCTTGGGTTTTAAAAGGCTCAAACTACACGACAAGCTGCATCTAATCACAGCTACTACCCACTTTGCTGTGAGTCATACGCAGAGTCGCAGAGAGGAAGCGGCGAGTGCGAGGGGCTTGATCAGAAACTGAGAAAATCTTACCAGACGGTTTTAATTTAAAAACTGACTTCAGAGGGAAATGTTCAGGCAAGCAAGGAAATAAATCTATGCTCAACTGTGCACTCAACCCATCAGCTGAAATTTAATTAAAATGTAACTAAACACAAAGGAATCCTGGTGTTTAAAGGTGACCTATGATGATTCCTTGGACATGTTTGGATAAATCTTTGGCAGGGTTGCTATTTGTGGTCCTTCAAAGCATTTCAAACTTACCAAAGAGTTTTGGTCTAGTTTCCAGTCCGTCTTGTCACTTTAAATCCAAATAAACTCACACGTGAAAATGGCCGCAAACAGATGCGCAACTATGTAATCATACATCTTTGAAAAGCAGAAGTGGAGCCTGCTGCACAACCAACAAGAATGCAGAAAATGGTTTCTGGACGGTAAGTCATCAACAAAACACTTGTCTTTTCCAGCAGCCATTGCGGTTGCTAGGTAACGGTCCACTGCCCATCTAAAGTGATTCATTTTCAGGCACCAAAAAACTATAACTTGTTGCCAACTGGGTGGCTTTTTTAAAGCGGTTTGGCTGTTTTTAGAAGCAGTTTAGACTCAAACTGAACTTTCAAAAATGAGCAAAAAGTAAATTTTACAAAGTAGGTCTCCTTTAACCATTTACCAATATTTCTTTCTGTGTAGTAAAAAACCTGCAGCGTACTCACGGATCATCGGTATCGCTCTCTGTCTCGCTGTCCGCCCCGCCCCTGTCTGCCGGGGGGTTGTCGTTGGTCGGGGGAGGGCGAGACGGTGACCCCCTGTCCGGCTCCGGTGGGCCCGCCCGCTCCTCGCTCACCAGGGCCACACCGCAGCGAGGCTCTACAAAATAAAAGGTTCAAAATTATTTAAAATCAGACTTCATTTGAAAACATAATGCATTCTTCTCAACTGAATGGCCTTTCAGCCCCGGTCATTCTCCGTTTAGCTCTCCAGCTCTGATATCTTGCATGATTTAATTTAATTTTCCTCAGGATGCCACACAAGGAAGTGGTTTGCTTCACATGAAAACCTTAAAATACATCCACAGCTGTGCTTCTGTTTAACTCAAACGATGTGAACCATCATCTGGGCTTTCCCCAAGTTCTTTAAAGGCAAAGTAATCTCTATTTAAGTAATGCAAAAACTTCAAAAACCTTCTGTCATCAAGAATATAGAAACTGTCTTGGCAATCCTGACCAAAAACAGGAAAGGTTTAGTCTGATCGGATGTGAGGCAGAGTAAAAAGAGGTTTCCTTTGTATGAGGTTATGCAAATATCTACCTTAAATATTGGTAGAATGGAATAAATTAAATAAAAATATAGAAGTGGATGAAATAAAATAACAAATAAACAAGTATAAATAAATACAAATACTGAATTACATTAAAATAAAGTAAAATAACAAATAAAATAACTTAATATAATTATACCAACATAAAATAAATTAATAAAATAAACACAATAGTAAATAACCTAAATTAAAAATGAAAATTTTACTTTAAAATTAAATAAAATGAGAAATAAATAAAATAATGGTATAAATAAATAAAAATACAGTCAATAAATATATAAAATAGTAAAGAACTAAATTAAATAAAAAAAGATTAAATTACTTTAAAATTAAATAAAATAACTAACTGAAAGGTGCTGCTCTCTTTTTTACATAAACTCAGAAACCTGAGAATATTCAGTCAGTGAAGAGTTTTAATTTTAAATTCCTGCAGTGAACACAGCCCATCACATATCGTCCAGAGAACCGGTTGTTCCTCTGTCTAAGAAAAGCAGCTGGGTCATGTTGCTACCTTTGCTCTGATTAACAAGCTGCTGGCCATCAGCAGGCTGGCCGGCCGCTCCTGGTTGGCTGGAGTCCAGGAACGGGACGAGCGAATGCCAGGGGAACACTGGCACTGACCGAGGCTCCACGTTGGTCCAAACTGGAAAAAACAAAGAAAAAAAAGGTGAAATGTGACGATGTTGGTTGTGATTTCAGAGGAAAGACGATGTTCTGCCCTCTGGCTGCAGGTTCCACTGAAAAACACAGTTTCATAGAAAAGCCCTGAGCAGGAAGTCCATGAATGGAGCATTCAGAGCCAGATCGGGCCACAGGGTAATGAGGGTTGAGGGGTCATGTGGTGAGAGGCTCTGATGAAGGAACCTGTTATTTTTCAGCACTTCCTTTGATCTGGACTCAAAACTCATGCAAACTTACACAAAACTATTTGTTCTTCACACTTTTATCACTTCAAAACCGTCATTTATGAAAATGAGACATTCTCTACACGACGGGTGTCCAAAATGTGGTCTGGGGGCCAAATATGGACCTTTTACAGAGTTTTTGCAGACCACAACTGTTGTTAAAAAAATGATACAAATGGTGGTAAGGAGACTTTAACGTAATTTTCTAACAATGGAAAATGTGAAGTATGACAAAGTTTTATTCGTCATACTTTTGTAATAATCAGTTTCTATTTAATTTATTAAAATTGGCTAAATACAACGTGTTTTGAAAGAAAGTGACCAAAATCTTTGTCTTTCTATTAATAGAGTGAATGTGCAAACTCCTCCTTAAGTTTAGTATCTATAATCAATCAATCAAAGTTTATCTGTGTAGCACATTTTAGCAACAAGGCAGTTCAAAGTGCTTTACTTCATAAAAACACAAAGTCATCATACAGTTTAAGAAAAACGGCAACAAACATCACATTTTGATGAGTGCCACGAATATCAGCACTTTATTATTTACTGATTTATTTCAGTTTTATTTTCACTTTCTTGGCCCACAAATACTTTTGACTGAATTGGTCCATGTGATAAAAAGTTTAGACACCCCTGCTCTACACCTAATAAACATTTTTATGACAAGTTTCCCTGTTCACTTTATATTAATAATCTGGTGCTGTGGTGGCGCAGGGGCAAAGCATGACCCACATATGGAGGCCTTGGTCCTCATGCCGGTAGTCGCAGGTTCGATTCCCAGCCTGGTGATGTTTGCTGCATGTCTTCCCCTCTGATTACCCTGTTTCCTGTCATACTACCTACAAATAAAGGCCACTAGAGACAACAAAGCCTTTAAAAAATAATCTGCTAACTAAGTATTAAAATGGAAACCCTTCCAAATAGTGTTCCATATACAATCATGATTAATCAATTGTTAAAATTGTCATCAACTAATTTAGTACTCAATTGTTAGCTTAAAGTATACAGACTCAAAAAAAGGTAATATATATACATTCTGCATTTAAGATAAAAAAAAACATTCTTTGTTTCGAGTGGCAGTTCTTCACCTGGTTCAAATTCTTTAGAAAATATTAAACATGCTGTACTGATGTTGCTGCAGTTACGTCCTTTGCTACAAATGACCAAGCATTCGCTATAGAAATCCTATGTGCATTTTTTATTTAAAAAAGAAATTCAATTGCTTATTTGCATCTTTCAACGCATTTCTAATATTTTACAAAATAAGCTAAAGTGGCTAAATGAAAAATGTGCCAGTTGTTTTCTCAATCAATCGTCAGAATAATTTTCGCAGTTGGTTTCACTCTGCCGTTTTAAATGCCGATTCTGACGATTATTACGACTGAATCCACTCTGTTTCCAACTTTCTGCTAGTTTTAACCCGGCTGTTTGCAGGAGGAACTTCAGCTGAGGAAGTTAACTTTATTCAAATGTTTGACACATAAAGCGGGTTTGTTAGAGGGGGGTAGCACCGCTGACGAGTTGGAGCTCATGGGAACATGAGTGGGTCAGAGGTCAAATTCAGCTTCACCACCACCACAACTCGTAAACTAGGATACATTATCGACTCATCCTGGACGTAGTTCTGCAGCTGATTCTGAATTTTCTAGAAATTTTATTACAGCAGACCTCAAGGAACCGATAACTGTTTTGTTACGCAACATAAACAAACTAACTTGAGTCAGCTAGCTGGAGGCAATCGGCGGCTATGATACAAAATGAGTGTAATATTTTAGAGTTAAATGGACACGAACTGGCTGAACTTTTCTTGGCTCATTTCATGTTGTTTTGTAGAAACCACCAAGCAAAAAGCACAAATCTGCTGCTTACAGGCCTGTCACTGTGACAAAGTTTCATAACTTATTTTGATAACTTATCGTCCAGCAATATAATGGAAATAATGACGCAAGTTCACAAAGGTAAATGATCTTTAATTTCTAATGAACATTTAACACTGGAACTGAAAGACATTTTAAATATTCAAAATAAACAAACAAAACAACTCAAACAACAAAATAAATTATAAAGTGACTGCGCATAAAATTATCCTTCAAAAGGAGGTTTAGTTTAAACCAAAGCACCAGACTAAAGACTTTTGATTTCCAATTGTTGTTAGAGAGACAGATCAAATTATTGAGCTAATTTAAATTTATCATGCGATCAACTGATTTATTGCTTATTTTGACTGTTCATCTCAAATTTAGCTTCTAAATAAAAAAATTTCATTCCAAACACAATTTTAATAGATTTTGCTTCTAAAAAATAAATTACAAATACCAGAAAACATGTTATATATTTAACATTATCCCTCCTGTGAATCGAGCGATTGAATATTAGGGCCGAGTTACAGGAACAAATTCTGGTGATTAATCAATTAATTTAATAATAATAATTAAAAAAAAAATCACAGATTCTGCAGATTATTAATTTAGCCACTGAAGCTTGTTTAATACAATATTAGAAATACATTAAAAAAAATCAAATGAATTCAAATCCTTTTAGAAATAAGAGAAAAGATTTTATTACCTAAAATGCAACGACAGCAGCTGATCATTTGGCATCTGCAGCTAAAACACATGTGAAAAATACGTCTACTGGTGGTTCCCTGCTGGTACTTACAGTTTTTATTATTTTAAATAACATTTCTGCTGGTATGAATATACTTTATTAATCCCAGGGGAAATTTTCACTTCAGTACAGCCTGTCCAAAGAGCAAAACAAACAAAGAGCAGACAGGTGCGCATTTTGATTTTGTCTCTTAATTTTTATTTTTTTATCTTTGCCACAACTGCTCGTCATATTTCTCCTGAAGAACAATAAAAATATTTCTATTCTAATCTATTATATTCTTTCAGTCACCACGTTTCAAACATCCTCATCATCTAACTTCAACGTTTGGTTATTTTCTAGTTTTACATGCTTTACTCTCAGAAAATTAGCATTAGATGGTTTTCAAAAATACTTTAAGCCATTTCTGTTCATCTTTAATTGGATCCCACACCAATTGTAGAAGATGCTTCTTTGACAGTTTCCAACATCAATGAGGGGTAAACAGGATTGCAGTGTTGTCTGCTGTGCATATTAAACACCATCCTATATAATATTTACACTGAAGAGGCATGAGAGTCAAAATGTGACCCAATGGAAGTGCAAAATCATCACTTTTTTACTGCTTCCTCCCACAGTTGTGGCTACACCACGCAGAAAATGAGCCCAAGTGTGAGCAGAGTTGGTATTTCTCCTGAGAATACACTGCAAGCAAATGTATGAGCTTAATATAGATTAGTGCTTGATGCTCTCCCTGCTTGCATGCTGTTTACCACTTGCTTGTCTATTAATATTGTGGTTTCATATATTAGATGTATGATGAAATAAGCACAAAAATAGTCATCAGAGATTACCTGGAAGCCTTGTAAGCACTTATTACTGCAGCAAAGCTAATTATCTTCAAGCGCCTCTTATATGCTCAACCTTGGAGCAACACCAAAGGTTTTCATATGCGAGACTGGATCACACTCTGGCAATTTTCTGGTGTTAACAATGAAGAAAATATGAATCCAATTCTCCAGAAATCATCAGAAACACTTTGGTGTTAAACCATTTTCACACTAGTAAAGTAACACACATTAGCACCTGCTAACAGCTAAGAACTGCTAACACCTCATATTTCAACTGTGTACAAAATATGACACTAGTTCTCCTTAAATTCTGTGATTTTACTTCTTGAAACTCACAAACACAGTTTAAACCGGAAATGAGCTAATATTTGCTAATACTTGCAGTCCTAGAAAATCTGCTAGAGTTCTTGAGGAATTTAAAATCTAATGGCCTAATTTGTTCTTGTTCGTGCCACAGAGTCAAAACACAAAAAAATTCAGTTTTTGTGGAGTATTTATTGGCCTCAGACACCAGTGTCTGGCTTTCAAGTGGAAAGTGTTTTATTAGTTTTATCTATTGCAAAATAATGGCTCCTGAATTTTTAAAAAATGTTAACATTTTGACGGTAACATGTTGCAGTCTAAACATGACTCTTCAATCTCAGAAATCGAGCTGGCAGCTCACTTTCAGTTCCACTGTCTTACTTCCACCCTTCAGTCATAAATAAAAATCACCAATATTTTGGTCATTACTTAATAACAAAGTTCCCCAGAAAATAACATTTAAGCAGTATTAAAGGTGAAGAACATGTGATAAACAAGTTATATAAAACATGTTCATCACATATATGCACAAAATCACTCTTAAATAATGAGATTTTGCTGATTTTGAACTTCTTTGGAGAATGTACGCTTTGAAAAGCAGAAGTAGAGCCTCCTGCACACCCAACAATGATGCAGTAAGTGGTTTCTTGATGGTAAGTCAACAACAAAACAACTGTCTTTTTCAGCAGCCGTTAACCAGCTGACCAGCTGGAGTTCCCCTGGGGTTGCTAGGTAACAGGCTGGGCTTGGCTGGGGTTGCTAGGTAACGGAGCACTGCTGTTACCTAGAAGTGTCATTTTTTTAGACACCCAAAACTAAAACTTATTGCTAAAAGAAGCTGGGTGTTTGTCATCTTCCCAAGATGGCTGCCCTGGGTATGCTGACATCATTCTGAAGTATGGAAATCGTGTTTAAGGGCCGTAGTAGATACGAAAAAAAACAACAAAACAAACCCCGAGAACATTTCCACCAAAAATTCTGAGATTAATCTCAGAAATTTTCTATTAAAAAACATGGAAATATTTTAGTTTCAAGTGAATATTTTCGACTTTTGAAACTGTGAAAATAAAAAAATAAAAATTTAGAAAATTTCTGAGATTAATATAAAAATGTTTGAGTATTTTTCTAGCAAATTTTTGACTTACGATATCAATTACATTATACATTGTTGGGGAAAAAAAAAAACATATTTTCCAAAAATTAAATCTTCAAAACCAAAAATAAGATTATTTGCCAAAATTGATTTATCGCCCTATCATCCAGGAAACATCAGTCTGTGTGTCGTTAATCTGTAATCAATGTGTTTAACTTAAATAAATAAATGAGTTCATCAACTACATGCTAATCCACTCAATGTGTGCTGCGTTTTCTCGCAGCAGTGTACATCTGAGAGCAATAATGAAACTTATGATGCCAATGCAGCTGCAGAGGCGCTGGGTTATATTTAGGCGAGCTGCCTGCAGCCTCTGCAGCCTTTAGGTGCTTTTTTCTTTTTCTTTTTTAAAAATGCATGGTAAAGAAAATACTCCACTACAGAGGCAGGTGGCCATTAGCAGCAGTGCGACGGACGTGACAAGCAGGCGGAAAAAGAAAAGTGCACGGCCGTAATCAGCTCGGACAATTTACTGAACCGGTGGAGCGGTGTATCCATGACAACACGTCGGCAATACGATTACCCCCCTGAAACATATTCGCATCAAGTGGCCTTAATGGTCCGTCTGAGGCTGTTTGATTGTCTGAAAACAGGGACAGGACTCTGTTTGTGTCTCACAGAGGAGTGGAGGACATGTCCAGACATATCAACACTTACAGATTTTAAAGTTTCAGTGATGTTCCTCTTATCTCTCACAAACACGCGTGTAAAGGATAAAAACAAGCACTACACGCACTGAGTCACACTTTACACACAGCCAGCAGCAGGTTTGGGACGTTGCCAGAGCAACTCATTTATAAAAGCTGTTGATATTCACACCTCAGCTAGGAAACGCAGTTTCATTTTAAATTTAGGAGATTATTTAACATCAGGAGGTGAAATGTAAAACAGTAAAATGATGTCATTTTACTTCACACCTCCACAAACTCCACAAATGTCAGCATCAGCTGTGAAGCGACCGGATTTCCGACGTCGAGGCGTTTTAAAACGGTAAAAATCACCGTTACATTTCCAGCGCTCGCACATGCTGTCATATTCACAAAGTTGGCATGGAAACAGGCACAGAGAACACGATGAACCCAAGCACCTGTACTCCTCCTAGCACATTTTCTTTCATGCAAACGTCTGATCACAGATATGCAGTACAGTTACACCCCAGGACACACACAGCTAAGCAACCGCAAACACAAAGCCGCAGCTATTGGAAGAAGAAAGTAAGTACACCCTTAAACTTATGCTTAAAACACCCACAAATCAACAGTTTGAGGAGGTAGAGCTGGGTGATATTTAACAAAAGATAAATGTTTTTTTCAGAAACGGTTAATCACTATCAGATGACTAATGAAATAATCATCAACTAATTTAGTAATCGATTAATCACTATCTGGAGAATACAGACTCAAAAAAAGGTAATTTACTGAAACAACATTCTCAGATATGTAATTTTATGAATTTCTAATACAAAATAAAGTAAGTTTAAGTGGTTAAATGAAAAATGAGCTGAATGGTGATCACACCTGGAGACAATCAGTTAATCAATGCAGTTCTTCCTATTAAATCCTGTAGTAGAGGCAAGGGTGTACTTAGTTTTTCCAACATACAGTTTCTCAATTTTGGCTCAATTTTGGTCAAACAGACGAAAATAGTCTTTAGTGTAATTTGTTTTTTACACTTCATGTTGCATTTAAATAATGCTATAACCTACAAATTAACTCCTAATGTGACTCTCAAACAGACCTGCTGACATTTCCTATCTATTTAGCACACTCGAATGTTTCCTGATAGCAAATTTCAGAAATGTAGATTTAATAAACCTGCGAAAATTATGTAAAATTGACTCCAGTTTAGAATTAGCTGCAAGTCTGTGTTTCAAAAAGGCGTGAATGTAAAAACTTTCCTTTCCCCTGAGTTCACAGCTAGAACTCCAGACAAAAGAGGAATTTTTTCCCCTTGGAGAACAATTGAGCATTTCTAAGAAAGCAGTTTGCAGCCGACTGGAATGGATAATGTTTCCTCTCAGTTGAAAACTCAGGGACAGAAAAGCATTTTCTAAAATGTTACGCTACAAGCAGCTGTAAACGATCCGTGAGTCATAGCCAAAGCACTCTGTTGACACGGCTGTAAACCCAGAGAGATAAAGAAACCGAGAGGAGCGCAGTAAAACCAAGCGTAGCTCAGCAGATTTCTGCCTCTGACAAAAACAAAAGGTCAAACCCGCAGGTGTCGTGTGGCCGCCACGCCCTCCGCCTGCCTTACCTGTGCCCGGGCGACCCATGATGATCTGCTTGCGCGGCGCCGGATGCGGCGACTCAGCTGGCAGTATGAGCGGCAGCAGGGCGGTCGGCGTGGGGTGGCAGGCCACCGGCTGCGGCAGCGCACCACCCGAGGTGTCCTGGTAGCCTTCGGGTTTCCGGTCCCGACCGCCAGAACCGGACGAGGACAGAGCGGAGCCCAAAGGGGCAGAGACGGAGGATCCGGACAGCGCGGCGTGACCTGCTGTGACTGGGGTCAACGACTGCAGAGAGACATTGGAAAGACGTTGAGTCTGTTTGAAGAAAACATCAATTATTTAACCTGTTAGAGAACACGTGTCAAACTCAAGGGCCACGGGCCAAATCTGGCCCGCCATTGCTCTTTAAATGGCCCGCCATTGCTCTTTATATGGCCCTCTGGTCTCTAGAGAGACACATAAACAGGACCTTAAGAAAAGGTTTTGTGTTTAATGTAGTTTTTATCCGTCAACTGCCAAATTACATCAATGTGAAAAGATGTTCAACATTATTTATGTAAGTGTTAAGAGTCAGATCATTGGCTGAATTCAATTACACCAAAATATGTTTCATAATAAACTTTAAATATGACTTTTATCTGTTTCTGGTAACAGTAGTGATTGCAACTGAACACTAAACTGTGACACAAATTAAACGTATATTCTATCTTAATCTAAAAAATTATTTAGAAGAAAGTCGGTAAAATACAGGAATAAAGTTGTAATAAGTCAACAATAAAATCATAATTTTATGAGTAAAGTCGGAAAAATACAATAAAGATGTACCAATACCAGAATAACGACTTAACAAAACAAGAGTACTTTGTAATAGTATGAGAATAATGTCATAATAATACAACAACAAAGTCATAATATTACAAGAGTAATGTCAAAATAATACGACATTACTCATCACATTAACTTTATTTTTTAGTATAAAAGTAAAGAAATACCAGAATATTATTCGGACAATGTGAGAAGTTGTAATAATACAAGAACAAAGTCGTAATAATACGACAATAACGTTGTACTGTGCAATTCTATTCTTCTATTAATTAGATCTTTATTCTCATAATTAACTTTATTATTTTCTTAGCCTGGCCATTACTCCATCTTAATCTGACAACAGGAAGTAGACTAAAAAATTTCTGAAGCATTCAATTGTTGCTAAAAAAAAAAGAAAAAAAAAAAAAAAAGGCAGAAACGTGAAATCTGTAAGGATGAAAATATTTCACAGGACAACCTAACATCAAATCCCATCATAAATATTAAAACATCTGCATAAAAAAACACCTTTGACTCTAAAGGTATTCTTACAGAACTGGAGGTGACCAGGACCAGGGTGGATGCAGGGTTCCTCAGGAGGACCGCCGGATTGGTGGTGGCCCCGTTGATGGGGACCGGGGCCTGCAGGCCTGGGGGAGTGGAGTGCTGCGGCTGGTTCTTCTCCCTTAGCTGGTTTCTTTCTCTTTTTACTAATGGACCATCTGAGAACTTCGCCAAGGGGACGTCTGGGTTGCGGACAATGACAGGGGAGTCGCGAAGGGGTACTATGCGGCGTGGAGAGGGTTCCTGGGGCAATGGGGAAGGAGGCGTTGGAGACACGAGCATGGGTGGAGGCGTAGAGGCAGCGGAGGACGACGGCCTGCTGGTGGCGCTGCGAGGGCGTGAAAAGGGAAGTGAGGAAGGTGTTGTGGACTGACTGTGTGGGGAGAGGACTCTGAAAGCAGCTGGGTCTCCAGCCAAACTGCCCCCTGAACCCATCAGCTGCTGCTGGTCCGATTTATTTTGGTAGTCCTGGACTAAATGTAGAGGAGGGGGCGGGTGGGTCTCAGGCCTCCTCTTGTTGGGGCTCATAGGGACTGTAAAGGTGAGGTTGGTCTGTATGGAGGGTACAATTGCTGACAGGTGGCGCTCTCGTTCAGAGCCCGGCGTACCCATCTTGGTGCCGCTGAGCTGCCGAGGGCGGCGTGGATTAAGTGAAGGTGGGGCAGTGATTGGACTAAAAGTGGCAGGGCGGAAGCAGAAGAGAGGCGATGGGGAGGGTGACGGGGTTGGTGAGAACGGAGACTGATTGGAAATGGGAGAGAATGAAGGCGTGACAGAGCGGGAACCCCCCAGAGAAACCAGCATGGTTGCTGCCTCGCACTCATCAAAGTCAAAACGAGACAAGTCCTGGGGAAGCAGGGATGGCAGCACCAAGCGGGGACGGGAGTCTCCTCCGCGGCTGCTGGCTTCACTGCTTTCCATTGACGTCTCATCCCAGTCAAACTCTGAGCTGGCTCTCCCACTGCCCAGTCGGAGGTCGGACGGCGTTAGAGTCCCGGTGCTGCTGGCTCCACTGCGCTCCCGGCCGCCTCCGCTGGCCTCCATCTCCTTGGTCCTCATTGAAAGGTGTCTGGAGCAATATCCTCGACGCTGGGACTCTTTGGAACAGCCCTCCCGAGAACACAACCTCCTCCACTGCTTCCCGTTGAACTTCTTCCGGATGCCCGTTGGTGTGCACACCACATCTCCCTTCTTGTACTTTTGCTGGGCTGCTGTGAGAGGAGTGCGGGAACGGTTTGCAGAGGAAGAGTTCGAACCCGACACTGGTCCTCCTCCGCCACCGGATGATCCTCCTCCAGAAGCCTTCTCTGCTCTGGAGGATGCAGAGGAGGAGATGGGAGGCAGAGGGGGCAGCTGAGGGGCAGTAATGACAGCACCAGCTGCGGCATTTGTTGAGTCAAGGCCTAAGAGGACATTCGATGGATTAGGGTGGGGATTGAGGGCCAGGTGTGTGGGAGGAATCCCAATGCCCCGCACAACAGGCAGGTGGGAATTGAGGTAGCCAGACGGGGGCTTTGAGACAATCTGGTGGTGAACTGGTGTTGATTTGGTCCCAGATCTGATTGCTCCCAGTGGGATCATGTTGAAGTGGGACACCTCCATGTCTTCTTCTGGGGTGAGTGGCATATATGGGTGGAGTTGCTGCTGCTTTGCATTATTCTCCCTTTCTCTGTCTCTCTCCTGTTTCCTCAAACGCTCTCTCTCCCTTTCCCGGTCTTTCTCAATTTCCCATTCTCGAGTAACTGGCGAGGAGACAGTGATAATACCCGGGTACGACATTTCCCTCCCAAACATCGAACCCATGCCAATGTTCATTCCTTGGCTGATGGTACACACCTCCTGTTCCACATCTATATCTTCCCTTTCTTCATGTTTTTTATCCTTTTCTCTGACACCCTCTTCTCCTCCGTGGCCACCGCAGGATGGCAAATCTAGATCCCATGGTGGCACCAGAAGACGGAGAGTTTGCCGGGAGACCCATACGGCATGGGTAGCACCTCTGCTATCTTCTACATCCAGAGAATTGGGCCTTCCCTCAGACAGCAGGACACGGTAACGATTGGCCACAGCAGGGTGTGTGTCCACCTCAGTCACCATGCCTTCTCTGTACCACTGCAACTGGCCCTCGTTGCTGTCTTCATCACCAAATGGTACACAGACACGGGTGCCAATGGGTATTGTATGGACACCAGGTGGAGGTGCATCTAAAATAATTTCTACCACCCCTGGAGGGCTATCATGTCGGTAAGGATAACTGCACATCGTCTTTTCGCCGTTCAGTTGCACCTCCAAACAACCGAATTCGCCGCTGACCTTACGTACCACTCCAGCCCGGAACACAAATTCTGAACTCCTCCCTTTGTCTCTCATTTCACCCCCTACTTCCTCAGATTTGTGCCTCCTGAGCTGGCGGGCGAGGACGCGTTGGTTTTTCAGTCCTTTAGCCAGGGTGTCTGACAGGGTGTCAGGAAGGCTGGGCGCAGAATGAGACATAGAATGTGAGATGGCCGGCATGTCACCGACCACTTCCAGGTCAGCAGAGTGTTCGCTGGCAGTGTCTGTTGAAGAACATCGGGGCAGGGGGCTGGGGGAAACTCGCTCTTCATTTCTTCCGGGCCTTTCCATTACAAGAGACAATGTGGGAGGTCCTGGGGATTCTTGGGAATTCTCCCTGCCAGTTGTTCCACTGGGAAAGTTGTCCATCAGATTCCCACTCTGACTGTTTCTGTCAGAATAAGAGACATTGGCTTCAACTCCTGAACCTGTTGACCCCCGGCTGAGGACCCCACCGCTTGGCGGAGGGGGTGTAGAGGATGGAGGGTCGCTATGGTTGCTGGCAGTCGCTGTTGAGCAGTGCTCAGAAGTGTACTTCTTCTTGGGAACGCGCGCCTTGAAAGTGGCGGTTTTCCGGCTGGAGGCGGGATTCGGACTGTTGTTGGCACTCGGTGTGCTGCTGTTGCTGCAGCTGCTGCCGCCGCTGTCACAGTGGCTACTGCTGCCGCTTAGTGCCGACCTCCCAGATCTTTCATCAGAGGACGTCAGCAGTTTCCCTGAATCCATCAAAACCGAAGTCTCGGACATTCCCTCCCCATCCGAAGTGTCTCGCGTTGTCACTAGGCCGGCCTGAGAGGAGTCTGAGTGGGAACTGGAGGAGAAAGATGATGAGAGGGTTCGGTTTTGAGGGGATCCGCTTTCATCTCTGTTCTCATCTGAATCTCTCTTCTCTCCGCCATCTGAGGTCTCCCCGACTCCGCGGCGCTTCCCGCCTTTGGTCCGGGTGGATTGAGGGGAGCGCCGACCTTGCTTCTTTATCGGCTTCATCTTTTTTTTTTTTTTATCTCGCTGGCCTTTTCTCCAAACAGATCTTTTTATTTATTTATCCCACAGTATCTCCTTGGCGTTCCCGTTTGCGTTTTGTCCGTTTACTTCTCTCCTCTGTCGGGGCCTGTCTTTCTCATTCTGTCTTGCCTTTGGTTGTGCGACCCTGGCACTTGCCCACTTTACTTGTCAAGGACTCTGCGAGAAAGAAAAAGAAAAAACAGAAAGCGTGGGTTACTCATCTGGCATTTACACAAGCCTAAACACTGCACACAATACGGAAAGATGAGTTAAAGCGAGAGGTTTCTGAAAAGTGGCACTGCGATAAAAGCTGGATATAACCCGTAACCAGTCATTTTAAGATGCAAATGTCCATCCGAATGGTGTGCTCTGCATATTCATTACTCTTCAACTCATTACATAACAGGTCCTACTCACATTACACAAAGCCTGCATCCACTGCAGGTACACAGAGAAAACAGGAGACAATATTGTAGGGTAAACACAATGCAGTCTTACAACGCAGCATGGAAATAGTGAGTTTTGCCCAGACAAGCCTCTCTGCGTGCACTCCTTACTCACACACTATTTCTTGGCTGGGGCAGTAGAGGCGGGGGAATTCCTCCTGTGCTCACATACTGAAACCCTCCCTTTCTCTCTGTCTCTCCGAGGCGACCTTTATCTGTGTATTTCAAAGCGGAGTCAATCCGCCCCTACGAACTCCATTTCCTGTGGAAGACCATTACCTAACTTCCCGTTACTTTATTCCTCCCTCTCTCTTTGCTACTATTATACTCCCTCGTCCTTCCAATATCGATTTCTGCCCCTCGTCTCCATTTTCTTTCTGAGCCGCAATCATCCAGAAAAGCAGAATAATTGTAAAGTCACGCGGGAGTCATTCAGAGAATCTCTCATTCACAGCTTCAGAAAGAGAGAAGATTAATGAGAATTGATTAATCAGATTAATCAAGAACTGGAGTATACAGACTCATAAAAAGCACTTCCTAAAAAACCCCCAACAATTTCAATAAACCCCTAAACTTTAGAAAAATGTTTTGCATTTAAGATATAAACTTCTTTGTCTGTAAATATGTTCTACCCAAAACTCGTCAAGTGTTCTGGGTAGTTTCAGTTTCATACCTTTCAGATTTACTAGAGGAACGATGTTATTGCATTTTAGGCAATAACAAATTAACTGAATTATTTGTTTATTTTCATCTTTTAATGCATTTCTGTTATTGGATAAAAAGATGCAAACGGTTCAATGAAAAATCTGTAGAGTGTGCCATTTTTAGGCCAATTTTGTAATCGATTAATCATTAACTAGAAAATACAGACTCAAAAAAAGCCATTTACTAAAAAAAAAAAACCCAACATATTCAGAGCAGTAATAAACCCAAAAACTGTTCGAAAATATATACCTTTTGCATTTAAGATAAAAACAAATTAACTGAATTGCATTTCCATTACTGGATAAAAAAACGTCTTAAATGGTTAAAGCCAAACAATCTGTAAAATGTGCCATTTTTTAAAGCTAATGTTGGGATTAATTGTTAACTAGAGCATACTGACTTTTGCTGAAATAACAGAGTATTTAAGCAAATTAAGTAGAAGTTGTAGAAAAAATATTCAATTTGCATTTAAGATTTTAAAAAAGCTTTTTTCGTCTTTATCAGTATAATTGATTAAACGGATACTAAAACAATCCTAAATGGCAGCGCTGCATTGATTCTGATGCCTTGCAGAACTGTTTGTTTGCAGGATTCAGGTCAAGGCTGCTGTGAGTGTTTCAGTCTCCACGGAGCTGGAAATATGTTAACAACATGTACTCAAAGAGAGGGAATAAAGCAGCCCTTTAAGCCTTGTCATCTCTCCCAGACTCCTGCTGCGATTTTCAGCTGTCAAAATCTTCTGTCTTGACGTCTATCAACCACCAACATGCGTGCCAACTTGTCTGTTAACTTAAATGTCTCTCCTACCTCGTTCTCATCTCTGCTCCCTTTTCACAGCCTGTTTTGTCGTCAGAAGCTAGAGTTCAATTCACGGCCTTTTAATGTCTGCTGCATCACACAGGCAGTGATAGTGGACAGTGAGCTCATCGCCATCACCGCACTCTATGTAAATCCCTATTTAGGGGAAAGCAGCCGTCATAAAATAATTTGGCAGCTGGCCTTACTTGGTCACGATGGAGTTATGCCGCATGTGTTTACTCAGTAGTGCTCGGAGTACAACAGCTGGTGTCAGAGCCATGAGCTGAATGATAACAGCTTAAAGGTGCGCTGATGCAACCAGCTGAACCGGGATGAAATTATGCAGTGGGGGAGCGAGAGGTAACAAGTCCAATTGGTTTTAATTTGGAGGATTTTCATGAGCCGACATGACGAGCTGGGTGAATTATTTAGGGTAGGGAAAGTACTCAAATCTGTACTTAAAGCGGCAGTAGGTAACTTTTGTTAAGAATATGTTTACATATTTGTTAAAACTGTCACCATTTCCAGTCAAATAATCTGTGAAAAGATAGACCTAATGCAACACCCCAACAAAGACAACCAACCAGAGTCAGGAGGAGGGTCTTAGCGCTGTCAATCAGTCTCCTGTAGTGGCTGTTAAATGTGCCAATGGCAAAGAAACAACTTACCGTTTATCTGCTGTCATTGGTGGCCATGCTAACTAGCCTTAGCATTCATAACAGGCGATGCTAGATGTAGCATAATATTGTGCAAGGAGATGGTGGTTGACAGCGTTAAGACCCGCCTCCTAGCTCTGATTGGTTGTTTCTACTTAGCACCGATTAACTGTCTCATAACATACAGTCAGGACAGTGAAACTGTCAGCAAATATTGAAAAATAGGTCTTATAAATGTTACATAACACAGCTTTAAGTAAAAGTACAAATAAACGACCAAAAATGTACTCTAGTGAAAGTAAAAATACTACATTAACATTTTTACTTGAATAATGTAATAGTCTGGAATATCATTAAGTTTGTCTATTGTATGTATATTTTCTTTAATTCAGTGTGAGCTCTTTAATGAACAATGCATGTTTTTATTCTGTTTATGGGAATAATTTGATTTTATTGGGCTGTCTGACATACACACAGTGCACAGAGTGCTTATGAGTATTTAGTGGAAAAAGTCGAATTACATTGTTGGTATTGAGTAATTTGTGGTTGTAGCAGCTTTTAAAAACATTTTGCTAAAATTTGACGACAACAAAGCTACAAAATGACTAAGAGGAACTTTTTAAACCTGCAAAGTCTCTGTTTTGACCTAAAAGTTCAGATTTAGCAGCTACGCATAAAGAAAGGATATGCATATGTGCATGTACACATCCTTCTCAGGCTGGATTATATGCTGTCATGGTCTGGGTTGAGGAGTGTCCAGGCAAGAAACGGAAAAAAACTGTCAAAATCTGGAAAAATATAAATATTTATTTAGTTCTGATGTTTGTTTTGTTCTCCATTTTGTCCAGGATAACTTTCTGATTTGAAAATCAACTATATTGAACTGTAGAAATAAAGATCAAAATGCGTCTTTATGACTGATGTAACAAACTGATTCCTTCCTCAGTCGTTTGTTGTGTTTGTAAACACAACTCTAGTACATCTCTCTCCAGTTTAGGTGTGTGTTTAAGCTCGTATGATTCACAGGCCAGTCGCGCAGCTTAACAAACAAAAACATTCTTCTGGATGGAAAAAGCAGCACTTTTTTTTTTTTTAAAAGAAACATTAAGAATGTTTATAAAACTAGAGAAGATTAACTTTTTATTTTTCATTTGAAACCAGTTTGCAGGATTGCATTATTTTGAAGTAAAAACACCAAAAGTTCCTTAATACCTTTTCAAAGTTTAGATATTTTCTGTTGGTTTAAGTGAGGAAATACTGACAGTCAGTGAGCAGCAACAGGTAGTGGAGGGGCTTATGAACCAGAGAAAATTGTTCCTGTCATCCAAACTATAAACTATATGAACCATGTATTGTGTCATTTTAGCATTCCTGACATGGAAACAGTTGAAAACCTTGACATTTCTACTGTTCTCCACTTTCTTCAGTGAAAACCAGCTTTTAAATTAAATGTTAGGGGTTAATTTAGGAAATTTAGATAATGAGAACAAATTGTGTCCATTATACTTGTTGATGGTTCAGAAGCTGTGTGTTGCTGGTAGACACAACCATTGTTCATCTCTCTAGAGACTATTTAAGCGCCTCTGATTCATAGGTCAGAGATTTGTGGCTAAAAGAAAAACATAAGGCAGCAAATTTCCAAATAAAACTTTCAGACAGGGCGGAAAACCACAAATCAGCTCTAGTTGTGGTTTTATTATGCGTGTACATTTGAAACTTTCTAACTTTTAAATCCATTCCACTCACGATGTGAATATTTTACATTTCTTTAATTGCTTTACACTTATTTTAAGTTTAAAACAGGGCTGCTGCTACTGAGCTGTTCACAGCAGGCCGGGGCGTGTAAACAAATGCATCATCATAATCCAGAGATAACAGCTGCTAACTTCATCTCGACAAGGCCCAGAGAATGCAAACAACAAGCAGGGATGTCGTCACCTCTGCTTCAAGCTGGTAGTACCGTGTCAACCTCGTAGTACCGCAGTTACTACCAGTTTTACTCCATGAGAGCCGCAGGCCGAGGCGTGCAGCGACCAGGCCGCAGCTACGGCGCTCCGTAATCAGGCCGCTAAGAGGTCCTCTGCTCGGAGGAACCGGGAAATAACCGGGTTAAGGGGGGATTCTGACCTCACCGTGGCCTGTCGAGTTACCTAAACGGCCACGGGGTGTTCAATAATACAACAAAGTGAAGAAAAGCGGAAAAAGTCGATGGCTTTAAAGCTGTCAGGGTGAGTTTGTGCTGTACAGAGAGGGAGAAAGTGTCAATAAGCTGGAGGAAGGCCCACAAACAGAGAGAAATCAATAGTGACAGCCGCCTTAAAGCACCCAAAACAGGAAGAAAATGTGTCACTAAGGATGAAGGGGTGGAAATTATTTCTGGGGAAGTCCACATTCACTTTTAATGGCGCTGTTTTTATTTCTCCGGGAAAGTTTTTGACGTCCAGCCGCACCGCTCCCCTTTTTTTCCTCCCGGCCCCCGGCTAACTATGTTTATAACCACAGTAAATATGAACGTTACGGTGTGGGGAAAAAAGGCACAACAAGCCCCTCTGCAGTGCTGCAGGAGGAGATTTGTAGGCAAGCTTGTACTCACCGGAGATAATACAGATTCCTCTCTGAATCCCCCCTCACAAGATGCTCCTCCGCCGGGTAAAGTAGGGCACGGTGGTCCGCTGCTGCCCGTCAGCGGCCGCTCATCTTTCTCCGGCAAAGCAACTTAAAAGGAGCAGTAACTCCTTCCCTGGACATTCTACACTACAGTCGCAAAATGGTGAATGAAGACCCGAGACTTGACAACCAGCCCGGCCGGCCAATGGCGCAGCGAGAAGGAGTACAGTGGCCAATAAAACAGCACTAAAAGGGAGGAAGGGCGGGGCTTCGTGTCTAAGTAAATTTGACGGACGGGACGTCTCAACCAATAAGAGTGTGGGAAAACAGAACAGCTGTTGGAAGATCGAGGCTGCGTACCAATAGGAGAGCTGCGATTCTAATCAGGAACGCAGAGCAGGAAAAGAGGCTTCTTTTCTTTTTTCGAAATCGCCTCTTTACTTCTATATATACATTTTGACAAGTTTTGCCAATATGAATCAACTAGAATCCCCAAACCTTCATCAAACTATTATTTCCTAAACCGATCAAGATGTCATTCATTTAGATTGTGATTTTACATGAGCTTATGTAAGTTTTATAAACTCCCAGTGTTTTTAGTAGTTGGTCTGCAAGTTCAGCGTGGCCACTCGATCCACAGGTGGAGTGTAGTTTCACCAAGATCCACAAAAACACCAACTCCCAAATTCTCCTGCTGAGTCTCTCCTTATCCCCACCTTGCAGCCAATCAGCGCAAGTCCTAAACAGGACGGAATCCCATCGTCCCGCCCCATGGCCAATCAGAGCTGCCGCCGGAGAATGTACGTCACCGGAGTAGCGTATGATTGGTTAGGAGGATTCAGGTCTGCAGGCCAATGAGCGTGCGGTGTGGTGAGGTCATTAAGCTTGTTGCCATCAGTTTAACCAAACAGCGGAGAGTAGTATGGCAAGTCCAGTTACCATATTATATTAAGGCTCAGAAACGGACATCCACAATTCAAATTATATCATACATAAACTTTGAGCTTTGTAGTATCTACTAGTTACATAAGATAAGATAAAATAAGATAAGATAAGATTTTTTTTATTTGTTGGTGCTGCACGTTAGCTGGACTAATGTTTATGATAAGTTCTTTTTATTTTACCTAACTTTTTAGCTAGCAGTGCCCACCACTGGTGAGACTTTATTAAAAACAAATACTAATGCCAGGATGACTTAAATTTCCTAGAACGTATAAATAGAACAGCAGAAATCAAACTGATGTTCAAGTTCACCTAGTGTTAGCATTAGCATCTACTAATAACTAGAAATTTAGAAAATCAGAATTTTCATAACTTATGTGATTGTATCTGTTTCATTTGCCACTTAGGAACCATTTTGGCTAAAAACAGTTGTAGTGAGTATGTCTAGCAGTTTTACCAAACTGGACTCGATTCACTTTGCTAGATTTAGCAGTTTAGCATAACCATACTATGCTGATACGGTATGGTAACGATAATGGAACTAATGCTAATGATTACTTCTTTAGGGTTAGTGCAGCTAACTTTGTAGCTAGCTGTGCTCACCACAGGCTATAATCTATTATGAGCAAAAATGTTAAGGTGTCAGGATGAATAAAAAAATCCAACTGTTTTTTCAACATGGAATTTGATGTTATTGCATTTCAACTCCTTTCCAAGAAAGCTACAAATATCTAACTGATGTCCATGTTCACTTGTAGATAGCGTTAGCGTCTCAGCACAGCGAGATTTTACTGGAAGATAGAAAAGCAGACATTAACTCTACATATGATAGTTTTTGATCTGGGAACGATTTTGGATTAAAACTCTTGTTGCGAGTAAGTCTAGTACTTTTTCCAAACTACACTCAAAGGTTGGTGTGTAAAGCTATAATGGAAAAGCTGTAACTTGGCAGCACTCGCTTTAGAGACTGCAATGAGTTTTCTAAAAACAAGTGATTACTCACTTATTTGTTATGTAACTCAGATTATGTAAGTATATTGTATGGTGTACATTAGGAAGGAGTTGGTAATTATTCTGATGCTGTATGTCTGATTATTTGAAATTGTCATTATTACTCCTATAATTATTATGGGTTGGTCAATTTTCTTGTCCTATAATGACAATGTCCTGTAATAATTTTGTTGTATATAATATAAATTATTTGAAGGTTCTGTAGCTCAGTAAATTGAACAGGCATATGAACACAACAGCATAAATTACTTGTTGTTCTAGGAATGCGCCGATATAAAAATTGTGGGTCGATATCCGATATTAATATTGCTGTTATGGCCAATAACCAATATTTACAGATTATTATATATATTCTCTTCTTTTTTTGACACTTTTAGAAAAAAACAACAACCAGGAACAAATATCAACAAGATAAAGCAAATAGCAGTTGTTAGTATCGGCCTGGTTTTCCTTATCGGACTGAAACTGATATGTTAAAAGACTGATCAATACTGATGTTAGTGCTGATATATCGTGCATCACTGACATGTTTTCTCTTGTCTGTCTGGTTACTTGTTTTGTTAGTTTTTAAAAACTTGTTTGAAATAAATAAATAAATGAAATAAACAAATAGGAGTGAAGTTTGATTATATGTTACAAAGCTTGCCGTAAACTGGGGTTTTTGGTTTCTGAAAAAGTTAAACATCAACATTGCGGATCCTCCAGACATTTGTACTCCTGCCTGTAGGGCTGGGCGTTTACTGTATCGTTTATCATTTACCGGGAGGAATTTCTTGTCATGATAAGAATTCTGATTTATTTATTTCTGATAAATTCTAATTAATATTTGAAACTCCCCAAAACGTTTTTTGATTATGATTGAAAAAAGTATTTTATATTTTACTTTTACTTGCTAAATAAACAAAGAAACACAATATTTTAATGAAATAAGCAAAGCAGTCACATTTCTGTAGTTCTTTGTAGATCTAAAACAAAAAAGGTCTTGCAGTTTTGCCAGATAAAAAACAAAACAAAACAAAAACCCCAGCAAACTATATCCTAAATTTTTTCATCTTTGACTGGATTTTTATGTGTCTTTTTAAAGAGAAAGAGAGTTTATGCCCCACTCTTTGTTTATTTTCCAGGTTTATTAAATGGCCTGGATGTTTTTGGTCCCCATTATTGATTAATAAAATTTAAAGTGTGAATACTTTTGGAAATTCCCTTATTGTCACTATGCAAAAAAGCACAACAAACATAGCAATTCTGGAAGGCAATGCAAATAAATAAATAAGTATTTTCAATAAACATAAAAATAGAAACAGAAACAACCAGGATGTTAAGGAAAAAAATAAAAATCAATGGTGACCAGAGTTTGGATCAATTTGCAAACAGCTGTTTTTTGTTGCATGTTTCCATTTTAAGATATTAATCATCTGTACGTTTTCAAACCTGGCATGAGTAAAAATCTCACCAACACTGATTCTAAGATGTGGATCTGCATCAACAAGTCATTTTTTCTTGAACTGGCGATCAAGGACCACCCTAAAATTATTCAGAGGGCCACAAATGGCACGCGCACCACACTTTGGACACCGATGCACTATACAGAATACAACACAAACAGATGAAACACACCCTGCGCGTTGTTTTGTTTAGCTCACAGACGGTGAGTTTGCTCAGCGATGAAACAGAGCTGGCTGGTTGCAGCATTGCAGTCTGCACACACACACACACACACACACACACACACACACACACACACACGCTGTAGTTATAACACGCCTGAGTGTTACATAAGCTGTACGTGTATCTGAGCACGCGCAGCCTTTCCTGCATACAGAGCAAGCAGACATGTTAGTCCGGCAATCACCCACTGAAAACATTTTAAATACCGTAAGAGAAATGTTAAATCTGTAAACACACACACACGCACGCACGCACGCACACACACACACACACACACACACACACACACACACACACACACACGCACAGAGTCTGACTGATCATTCATAACTGCATAGTTGAATGCATCAACAGTCAGAGTTGGGAAGTAACCACTTACATTTAATCAATTACTTTTACTTTGGGGAACTTTTTTTTAAATGTACTTTTAGAAGTATTTTTACTACTTTTACTTGAGTAATTTCATAATGAAGTATCTCTACTCTTACTTCAGTAAAATTTCTGGATCCTCTACCCACTGAATGAGAAACAAACATTTTTATTTTTTTTTACCAAAAACAGACACACCTGCAGTTTCTGTTAAAGTTTCATGAGATTTTTTTATTGAAAGTAACTGATTTGGAAAACAAATTATTTAGCCTGATTTTGTTAGTTTTTTGTTACTTACAAAATTATTGTAATTTTCATCTTTAAAAATTTCCAAAATTTCAATTAACCTTATGGTTTGGTAATTTTTAAATATTAAGTTATTAATAATTAAATGAGCTACTACTTATTACCAAATAAATTTTTTACTCTTAAGTAATTTCTTGGATGGCTACTTTTTTACTTTTATTTGAGTAAAAATAAAAGTAAAAAGTAGCCTTTTACTTTTTACTTTTATTGGTCTTAGTACAATATTAGGGTTTTATACCGGCCTCTGATAACGGTGAGGATGGAGGAAGCCGAGCCGTTTGTGAATGAGCTCTGTAAATCCGACTGGTATTAACACTTCCTAAGAATGAATCATGAAGCTGCAAGCTTTAATTCTCTCCCTCACACACACACACACACACACACACACACACACACACACACACACACACACACAGAGACAGAAACAATCCCAGTCACTTTACACTAAACCCATTACAGCCACTTAACTCCTGAACCGCTCCAGAGACCGCAGACTCCAAGGGGACTCATCGCTCTAAACGCGCTGATTGAAGTGTGTATTTAAAGACCTCACTGCTCTTCTCCAACATAAAATATATATTCAAATGGAAAAAATGAACAGTGGATTTGACAGCATAATAACATTCAAGACCCTTTTAACATCAGAGTTGGACCTAAATTAGTGATTAAGATGTAAGAACCAAAGGGCCACATTTCTGTTTTTTAATTGAAACTGGAATTATTTATTTCTAAAGTAAAGTTATTTTTATGTCCTCAATAGCATAATAAACATACTGAATAGTAAAGTAGTCTAGATTTTGTAGAAAATGACTGAAATATAAATAGTGTCTTACGACATTTTAGATAAAAAATAATAATTTTGCTAAAAAGTCTCCGTGGATTTCTCATTGTAGATCGAAAAAAGGGAGTAAATTTCTGCCAAAAAATATAAAAATTTCTAGAAAAATATGAGAAGAAGTTTTTGAAAGGTTTAGAATAATCTTTTAAATTTTCTTGAACAAAACTTGGAAAGTTCTGAGTTTCAAAAGTCAAAACGTTTTGACTTTTGAAACATTTTCAACTTTTCAAACTCAGAAATGAAAATGATCTGCCAATGAAACTAATACTTTAAAAAAAACAATATTAAGGAAAAATGTATAACAAGCTCCTATTTCTGGCTGAAAAGTTGGTTGTAAGTTCGTCTTTTATCAGGTGAGCTAATATATTTGCACTATTGAGATAAGTGAAGTAACTCATGATTATATCATTATTAGTCCACTGAATAATTATAGTTTCCAAAAAAATATACATATTAAAAAAAAAGAAAAGTAAAATCCAGGAAACCAGTGACTGCAATGATCATTACAGCTCAGCAGAGGGCGCTGTTTCACATCCCATAAACATCTGAGCTTTAAGTTTAGAAAAGAAACATTTTAAAAAGTTGGAAAATATAAATTTTAAGTCAAATCCTGACTCATTTGGTATGTTTACGGTTATGTTCATGTGGAATAAACACCTTAACAGAGCTGCTGCAGGTAAATCCTCCACTGATCTCACTCAACAAGTTGGCTTTAAAGCAACTCAGTTATTTTTAGCAAATATTTAAAACATCTTTGATATTTTTCGTGTGACAGCCTGTTTCTCAGACTGAAATAACCAAAAGTATTCAGATGATTGCATTTTGGTAATCTGTTAATTGCTAACTGAACTCTAAAACAGTCATTTGCTGAACCCCCCCCCCAACATATTCAGAGCAGAAATTAGGCCAAAACTGAACAAAATGTAAATACATTTTGCACTTAAGATGGAAGCACCTTTGTCTGTAAGTATATTTTACTCTAAAATACTTACAGGTGGCAGGTTTAGCTTCAGATTAGTTAAGAAGTAGCTTAAATACAGCAGATAGTCCCATAAAATATTTGTTATTTATCAAATAATAAATAACAGCCAATAAAACATAATAATCAGGAGGATGTCACCGGGTTTTAACTGAAGTTTCACTGCGACCTGTTGGTGAAAGCAAAAGGGTGAAGTCCCAGCAGGACTCCTGCAACAATACTTGATAATTAGCCTTCTGTTGTGATCCGCTTTGTGTCTCCAGACTGTGACCTCTGACCTCTGTTCTCAGCCAGACAACAACCCCTCTCTGCTGGAGGCCCAACAGGCTGTGAGTCGGCCTGCTGAACGGTTCAAACTGTCACAGCAGAGAGGAAGATGACAAAGAGGAGGAGGAGGAGGACTGGATGCTGATTTCATATAATCAGGAAGAGTAAAAGCAAGAGAAGAAAGTAAACAAAATACCAAACACAACACAAAATGAGTGGTTTGGAAACTTCTGCTAACTGCAGAACATTAAGCTAACACTCAGGTTTTGCCAAACTGATCCTCTCCAGAGTTTCTCTGGAGAGGATCCAGAGATCCTCTCTTATCTAGAGGATCTCTTAACCTGCAGATAAGAGATCAGATCTCCAACGAGGTTCTTAATAAATTTGGCTAAAAATTATAAAGGACAAGATAATAAGCTGTTGGCTAATTGAGTTGGACTAAAGCAGACCCAACCCAATAAATCAATGCTAACACTGATTACCAAAACTAACTTTGTTGAGCAGAAAAACTTGCACTCACAATGCTAATAATGTAGTTGAACTGTAAGATAGATTTTCAACTCCATCATGTAGACTAAAACATTCAGACCAAATGAGAATGCTAATGCTGATTCACAAAGTTAATTATTTTGAGCAGAACAAGTATGCTAACTTCTAAAACCAAATATTGTGATGCTAATGCTTATGTTCTGCGACAGACTGGCGACCTGTCCAGGATGTACCCCGCCTCTCGCCCGGAACGTTAGCTGGAGATAGGCACCAGCACCCCTCCCGACCCCACTGAGGGACAAAGGTGTTCAGAAAATGGATGGATGGATGGATAATGCTTATGTTGTAGTAGTGTAGCAGTGTACCAAGCCACCACAAGTCAAAATAGAGCCAGATTATCAGAATATGCTTTAGCCAACTTCCAAGGCTGTGTGATTAGAAACTCTAATGCTAACATGCTTAGCCTAACCTCTGAAGCAAACTACTGTGAAAAAAAAGCTAATGAGGTTTTCAACTCCTTCAGGCAGACTGAAACAGGTCCAACGGACCAAAAGAGAATGCTAATGCTAATTCCCAAAGCTAATTACGGTATTTCGAGCAGAACAAGCATGCTAACTCTCAAAGCTAATTGTTATAAGACAGCCGTTTCTGCTACTACGTTTTAGTGTCTAAGAGACATTTTAGTGTATAGATGTTGTACAGTACATGACATAAAAAACTATAATTGATCAATTTAATTAATGAGAAATCTTCTGGACTGCTCTTACCTCTCAGTTACGTATCAAATATTTGTCTTGCTTTGCGTCATAGCTTGTTTTTTTGTTTTTTTTGTTTTAGCAAATTTCTGGAATCAGAATGTTTACCATTTCAAACTCATTTTTTCTTTGAGGATTTATCTTCTAACTTAGGCCTAATTTGTTTTTACAGCCAATTTTCTGGATAGATATAACTACAAGAAGGGATTGGTCTTTTCATCTTTGTCAACTCTATCTAGTAAAGTAATTTTAGGGAACTTTGATCATAAAGCTTCAAAACTGAAAAGTTTCCTTCCCAAAGCTGACATATTTAAAAAGCTGCCGTGGTCAGCATCTCAAGTTTCCAGCTTCAGATGGGAGGCAGATGTCAAAAATCTCATCTGAATTTATGTAAATTACATCTAAAGTTCACATGGATACACTAATATTAAAGAGCCTTTTTATTTTCCCCCACACCCTCCCACAGCGAGGCTTTCCCTGGTCCAAGTTTCCAGACGAGCTGAACGGCCGGTCTAGACTCAAACTCGTGTTTACAGTTTTATGTAAACAATCTCCAGGAAAAGTCAATTATAAAACCATTCTGCGTTCACGAGCCAGATTCCCCCTCCATCCCCACCAAAGCCAACAGAGCCGCTTGGCAAAGCTTGGGAAACTGAGCTGTAGTACCCAGAGATGGCAGCAGGAGGCGCCAAAGATGTAATTAAACAAGACATCAGAAACCGAGTAAGAAGCTTTGAAACTTTAGACTAGAGTCAGAGACATTTGAGTTAAAAAAAAAACCTCACTACATCAATTACTGGAAGTTTTTAGTGTGTGTGTTTGCGTTTTAAAACTTAAATTAAATATAAAAAATATCATAAAGCCCTTTTACCTTTTAACCCTTTTCTTGAATGACTGATTATTTTAGTCTGTAAACTAAATTTAGGGCTTCAGAAACATTTATTTAAAAAGAGCCTATAAACATGTTACTTCTTTGAAAACAGATTGTTCTAAGTGAAATGATCTACTAGAACATATCTTAGCATAAATACATGATGCAGGTTTTAATGTGTTACATATAGCATAAGTAAAAATAAGTAGAAATCTGCTTGAGACCAAGTTTGAAAGGATTAAATGTAATCTAATCTCCTTGTTAACTGATAAATTGCAAGAAATAATCTCAACATCCCCCTCTGTAGCTGCTCATCAGGATCTCAAGATGTTTCCAGGTAAGAACGGACAGATGGCTCAATCTTGACAGGTTTTGTCACTACTCAGTGCTCCTTTGGGATAATGAAGACCTTTTACTATTGAGAAGCAGTGACTCTACTTCAAACTTCAATGGGGTAAAATGGACTTTTTGACGCAAAGGAGCAGTGCCTCTACTTCCTCAACAGGAGCCCCTTCGATGTTGAAAAGCAGTGACTCTACCTAGAGCTTTAATAGGATATGATGCACTCGTCCATGTAGAGGACGGACCAGAGCCCATTCAATGTTGAGAAGCAAACTTCCTTGGATAACGGAGCCCTTTTGATGTTGAGAATCAGTGACTTCTCAGTGCATCACTTGGACAACGGAGACCTTTCAATGTAGAGAAACAGCAGCTCTACTTTGAATAGATAAAGTAGCTATTAGACCTTTTGATGCAGAGGAGCAGCAGCTCTAGTCCAAACTTTCCTATGATAATGGAGCACTTTCAGTACAGAGGAACAGTGACTGTACTTAGAGGTTCCTAGAGGCAATAGTCGCTTCAAAACAAAGGAAAAGGAGTGAAGCGGCATCTTCGTTGTTGGAAAATGTAAGACTTTGTTACTCTGTCCATTGCTCATTCCTGAAGAGGAAATCAAGATGTCAACATTAAATAAAGATAGAGGAAGTGACCATTTTCACCTTTTTAATGAACCCTGATTATTGTTTAATTACAAATGCAGATGAACAGATACAGAATGGAAACAGAAGCATGATAAAATAAAAAGCTCCGCCTCTCCTCCGGAGTGAAAATAACAAGAACATGAGAGGAGAGACGGAGAGGATAAGAAAAAAGGTGTCAAATAATACAAATGTTAAAAATGTTAAACAGTACAACACTCATTTTTTGTCCTTACAGAATCCACCATAATGAAAAATATATATACAAACAACTAAAAAAACAAAGTTAAAAAGACTTCTTCCCCCTGCTGTATGAGTTTTATCCAACCCTCCTCCTGCTGCTGTCTGCGGGTAGAAAGAGTGCAAACCAGTACAAGAACTCATAAACTGGGAATTCATGGGGAAGAGGTTGGGCCGCGGCACAAGGGTACGACATAATCATAAAGTAGTCATGTTAATAATATAAATCATTACAGGAGTAACAGTAATGCATGGAGGAAAGAGAAGAGGCTGTAAGGCAGCACAGGTCCAACAGTTCAGGTGGTTTAGTCCTGAAAACGTCTCCGAACGGTTTGGTGAAACAGGAATGAGGCGACGAACTATTTAAAAATGACAAATGTTGAGCCTTTTTCACAAAAAAGCTGGATGTTTGTAGACGGGGTAACCACAGAGCGCGCACACATGCAGAATGAGGGATTATGGGAAGTCCCTTGTCGCTCTGAGGTTTCCTCTGTGTGTGTGTGTGTTTGGGTGTAGTTTCTGCGACTGCGTAGGCGTCTAATGTCAGATGTGATGTCATGTTTCCCTTTATTGTAACCGCACTAACCAGGACGCTGCATGGTGTAGCTGCTCAAGTCTCAAACCAAACTCCCGACCGTCCAATCAGAGCGAGCCGCCGGATCTGGGTCGCCGCAGCTGCATCAGAATATATATTTATATACACATCTTTGCTATTAAAAATAGGAGGATTTAGCTAATTCGTATCAAATGACCATATTGAAATAGAATATCTGATTCTAATATATATTTGAATAAAATATATACGTTTAGTTTTACAAAAAGCCGAAGGCATGGTGGTTTTCTGAGAGATAATACATGTTCCTGGGGGAGAAAACTGACAAAAAGGCACAATTTTTTTTAAATCTGATTGATAAAATGGGCACAATCTCTTTTTATATGTTAAAAATATACTTTTTTTTTCATATCTCAGTGAAGGTTTGCCTGAGTTAGCCTTGATGCTCCACATTCATTATGTTTCCCTCCCTCCCCCAAAAGACAGTAATCAGTTTATCGTCTCTGCAAATGCCCGAAAAATACTGTCCATTTAAATCCAGAGGAAAAAATAAGTCTTTTTATTTTATATATATGTTTATATATATATATAAAAAAGATAGGAGAAGCTGATGATGGGTAAGGTTGAAGGCAACAACGCTGAAAATGCCCTCGTTGGCGAAACTGGAGAGGAAGATATAGTCTCTTCCAGACCAAACCAATCGATGCGTCTTTTCTTCTTCTGCATTTATAATCTGCAGTGACGGGGCGTCTTCCAGGCACTTCTAGAATCTCTGTACAGGCGGCTGATCTTCAGTAACATCAGGATCTGTCGGCTCCATGTTGGGTTAAAGAAGAAACATACAAGAACCGGAGGCGACTCCCAACGTCCGGTCGCCTACGTCGAACATTTATCGACTGGATTTGGGCACAATTGTGATCAGAAGTGGACCGAGAAAACTCTGTAGTTGGGTTAAAGTCTGAGTTTTAGTGTTAAAGAAGTGATGATGTGTCCCAGTGCCGGTCCGGCTGGATTCACCAAGCAAACACCATGATTTCTACATGATTCTGTGCCAACAGCTCGTTTTGTTCCCTGCTTTTCTCCGAACGGGTCGCTGCGTCACACGGAGGAAGATGATTTGTTCATTTAGCTCAATTAAAAACTTTTACCTAAACTGTCAAGTTAAAAGTAATTGAGGGCCATGAGATTGAGTTTTAAAACATTTTAAATTAGAATTATTTTAAATACTGCTAAATGTTAAATTTTTATCTGTGGGCAGATTTTGTATTTCTGCAGTGAACACAAAATTTATTAAAATAAAGAAATCTGATTTAATAGAAGAGGGAACTGCGACTTATTGTAGATCTGAAACATGAAATCTATTTTAAAAAATGTAAATTTTAAATGATTGTTTTTCTATTATCTTTGGATTTTTTGTTTATTCTGAGCAATGAAAACAGAAAACAGGTTCTCAGTCTTTAAAAATGTTTGCATTAAAGTGTTCAGTAAAAATCGCTAAATATTTGTGGTTCTATTTACCATAAACTTTAATTAAATGCATACTTTGTGTTGCACCTTCCATATTTAGGAGACTTTAAATATCTTTTTAAAAATGATTTGTTTAACTGCATGAACCTCCAACACTGAGCTGGAATATCAAGTTTGTGCGATTTTTTTGTATTTTGGTTGAGGGCCACACAGAATCACTTTGCGTGCCACAAACGGCCCTCGGGCCACACTTGAGACACCTGATTGGGCTAACTGAGGCCAGAATTTGTGAATTATTGCATGAATCTTCCTGCAAACGACCCAAACGAGTTCAGACAAAAGCAAAGAACAAAACAGTTGGTTCTGGTTTTTTAAAACATGATATGAAACCTGCTACGTTTACCAACGCCAGACTTTCAGATCGGTCCGAACGTCTAGATCTGCAGAACCTGCCATGTTGGGATTGTTTTTCAGCAGCCGGCGTTTTCCAGCGACAGCTGCGCCGTAGCTCTCTGCAGCTCGGAGCTTGCTCTGCGTTGGGTCGGCGCCGGCGGCAGCATCAGGCCCAGGATCACTCCTCTTCCTCCTCCGTTCTCCTCCTCTCCCTCTCTCTTCCCGTCTTCCTGCTCCTCCCCCTCTCCTCTCACTTTCTTGTCCTCTGCTTCTTCCCGGTCTCCGTCCGCCTCCATCCGCTGGTCTTCGCTCCAGCGGCGTTTGAAGCGCAGTTTGAGCGGGATGCAGCGGGTTCCTCCGGGACTGACGGGCGCCACCGCCTGGCCCGGCTCAGTCTTCAGGCCCATCAGCGGGAAGGCGCCGCCGCCGCCGGGAGGCGGAGTGGCGGGAGTTTTGAACACCTCTTCGTCATCGTCGGGGTCTTCCTCTGGATGAGGAGCGGATGGGCTGATGCCGCTCCCGTTCTTCAGATGGTGATGATGATGACGGCTGTGAGGAAGAGGGGGAAACATGTCTCCCTCCTCATCCTCGCTGTTGGGGTTCAGCTCATCTTCTTCGCTTATGTCGGTCACCTCCACGTCTTCCTCGGACAGGTCGGAGACCGGCTCCACCTGCAGGCGAACGACAGATCAGCGATAAAAACAGAATCTCAGAGTTTTTGATTACAGAACCGATTTTAATAAAACTTTTTATCCATTTGTAGCTTGGCCCTAGTATCGTGTTGTGACCTCAAAATCCAAATAAACAGAAGCTGTAAAACATGTTTGCGAAACAAGATGGCTGCCCTGGGCGTGCTGACATCACTCTGAGCTACGGAAACACGAGGTGTGCATCAGTTAAAAAAGTGTCTTCATTTGTATAAATTACAAAAACTAATAATTGTATTAATATTCCAGCATTACTCTGAGATGCAACCAAAGCCGACTCACCTTGATCTTCGGCGGCGCTCCACCCACAGCAGGCCCGACGTTCGGACCAGCGCCGGTAAACGAGGAAGCGTGGTTGGAGGAGGAGGCGGCGGCGGCCAGAGAGCTCCCTGCCTCCCTCTGCTTGCGGCCGAGCGGCGGCGGCTGCAGCTTGAACTTGAACGGCGAGGCGTGCGCGTCGTCGGCCTGCTGCTGGCTGAGCGGCAGCGGCATAGGCGGGGCCTGCAGGTGGTGGGGGGCAGGTTTCTCCGGGGTGGGGCGGTGTGGCTGGGGGACGACGATGTTGGGGTAGTGCAGGAAGGCCCGGGGGCTGAGGTGGTAGTTGTAAACGGACTGGGTGTGGGCCTGCAGGTAGTGCTTCATGTCCTCCGGGTTGAAGGAGAAGTGGGAGCCCATCATGGGGGACGACAGGGAGGGGGACGGGGTGTAGGCCAGGTGGGGGGTGGGGGTCATGGACAGGGCGGGGGACAGCAGCCCTCCAGGCCCGGGCAGGGGGGACACGGGGAACGGGGACAGAGGGTCGGCGTGGACCCTGGGCGCGGGCCTGGGTAACCCCGCTGGGGTCGGGTGACCCCCGTAGAACCTGAACAGGGACTCGTGAGGCAGGCGGGGGGCGAGGAGCCCCCGGAAGGCCCGGTCGGGCCCGATGGCGCGCTCGTCTGCCGCCGCCGCCTCCTCTAGCTCGGAGTTGGTGGAGGTGCCGTCGCTGCAGTCGCTGACGGAGCCGCGGGCCATGCGGCGCGCCACGGTGCTGAACACGCCGGGGCTGCGCAGCTCCTCGCTGGAGGACAGAACCTCCGACGGGGTGGAGGGCGGGAAGCGGAAATGTGTTCCTCCGGTCGGGACAGGGGGCGCGCTCTGAGGGACTCCACGACCTGCGACGAACAAGAGAACAGTTCAGACTCACTTCCTGTAGCGGTGGACGTTTATAAGCAGTAAACTGTCCCATAACTTATCACGATAAATCATAATGTTGTTGTTTTGAGACCACAAGATACGGCCATGGTAATAACAGTAATGGTATAATAACCATTATCGTTATATTAACGGTAATAGTTGTTACCGTTCTCAGAGATCAATAAACTTTAAATTCAAATTAACATTTGACACCGGAACTGGAAGACATTTTAAATATCCAAAATAAATAAAACAAGACAACAAAATGAATAAAATGAATTATGAAGTCTCAGTAAACAAAATTGTCCTTCAAAAGAAGTTTTAGTTGAGATCAAAGCACCAGACTGATTCCTTCCTCGTTTTCCCAAGACATGGAGAGGATGGTCAGGGTTGTCCATAGTTTTCTTAATTTTATGAAGAATCTGCCTTTGCATCATCATGTCCAGAAATACGGTTTAATTTCCACAGTCGTCTCCAGAACAGAACCGGCTTCTATATCAGGTTGTTGAGACTTTTTAGGTCCCTTGCTCTGATGCTGTGGCAGAAGAAATGACGTTCTCAACAACAAACTTGTGGAAGATCTGCAGCATCTTGCTGCAAACCTCGACGGGTCTTGGCTTCCTCCAGACGCTCCGTTTCTTCTTACAGACGCTTCTCTGCTGCGTTTCCAGTCCAACCTGTTGTCCAGATGAACACCGAGGTATTCATCTTCCTCAACCACCTCCACTTCTTCTCCCATGATGGAAATAAGGTTTGATTTAACCGTCTTTCTTCTGAAATCTACAATCCTCTCCTTTGATTTGTTTACATTCAAGATGAGAGGAAGAGGATTCTTATGTTTTCTCTTTGACTATAAGCCTTAGAAGCTGAGAGGAACCAAGAGTTTAGGCCGAGTCCTGATGAGCTCCTCATGCCTCCCCATTCTGAGCCTGTGGCACTGCAATAAATTCTTGGCATCTGAGCACATGCCGGGATTAAATATTGGAAAAGTCGACCCGACTGCCATTACAAACATGGGCTGGGTTCCTCAGTTTTTTTTTCCAGCGCCTGTCGTTTAAAAAAAGAAAAACACATCTGTGCCATGTGTGTCAGGAATGACGGCTGGAGGAGAAGCTGCAAGCGCGTACGAAACCATCGTATCACAACATGTCAGTGTGTGGGCCACATCACACAGAGGCTATAATTAAAGTTTCGTGCTTCGCTTATGTCACCCGGTCTCCAACGCTCCATATGGGCCGTGTTTACGCTGGGTGGCCGGACCCAAAGCGGCTGCGCCCCACGGAGGAGGGGAAAAGCGCAGACGTGGCGCTGGGGTCTGGAGACGCACGCGGTCGGTTACCGGGCAGATTAAGACGAATGTCAGAGAGCAGCACAAACGCCTCCACACCATCAACATGTTTCTGATTTGTCCCACTAATGAAACAACATCTTCAGGGGGGATTTTTTTCTGGCAAACTGAGCCTGTGGAGAAAAAAGCTGCTCAACAGCTACCTCTAAAGGTTGTTGGAAACAAGAAATAAAACTTAAAACCTGAAATCTGAGTCAGTTTTGACAAAAATGAAGCTTAACATCCACTAAAAAAAACTTTTTATTTGGCTCCTCATTGGCTCGTATTTTCTCTCCTATTACAGCAGAAAGGTCCAACAACGGTGAAGCTGAAACGAGAATATTTCAGCTAAAACAAAAAAGGTCTTTATAACTCTACCTATTAGAGTAATAAAGGTTGTGACCCCTGCCGTTAGACGACGGAGTGAGATTTATTTGTCCCATTAGCTGTAATTGAATAACATGCTTGCTTCTCTTTTCCATGTTTAAGAGTGGTTAAGAGAAAAGTGACATCATGTTTATGTCCAGGTTGTCATCCCTTCTTGAATTACATCCTGACCTGTAGCCTGAGCTCCAACCATTATACCATTTAAATTGAAAAAGCGTTTGTATTTTATTTTTACATACAATAATTAAAAAATGTTTCAGAAATGTGAAACTTTGAAAGAATTTCTCTTTCGTGTAAAACATTTAAGCTCATGTTTGATGAGCGTAATGGCGGTGCTCAAAGTCAGTTTTGATTTATTACAAACGGTAAAATATCTCTTTACAGTAATTTATTTCAGTGCTTATTCTGTACACATCTGTGGGTGGCTACTTCCAATTCAGTAGACAAATAAATAAATAAAATCAGTAGCTGGGCCACCCCCAGTGATACGCTACCCTGGGCAATGAGCCACATCAGAAACCACCAATGTTATCATGTAAGGGAAAATGGGACTCATGGATGTAAAAAACTCTGAGTGGCTTAAATAAAAATTAAAAGAGGCATCAATTATTCCTAACTACTGTGGGTATTTCACATTCTACTCTCATCTACTCTTCTTACAGTTTTTGTTTTTAAACTGCAGCAGTAAACTTGCTTTAAAGACTTTTATGTGTCTTTGCCAGAGGTGCCAATAAATGTACAGTAAAGGGTGTAGTAAATGCAATGTAAAGGCAATTAAAAACAACAAAGCCAGTCTGCAGTTTTTTTTTTTAACTGGATTTTATATGATCCAAAAGTTCCAAACTATTTAAAATATGCATACAATAATAAAAGTTATGCCATTTTCAAAAACAGGGTTAGAAAATGAATCAAAAAGAAGAAATAATCTTATTTTTGTGTCATCTGTAACCATAAGTACTCTGAATCCTTTGCATCCATTTCCCCAATAAAAGTAGCAGATGTTGGAATATAAAATAATAAAAACGTGCATAAAAACAAGAAAGCTTAAAAGATTAAAATGAAACTGAATAATCTATAAAACCTGAAAGATCACGAAGTTGAACATCGGATGAGTAGAAGGTCCAACAGCTGGATCTCGTTTTTCATGTTTCATATTAAAATCCGACACAAACCAACAGAACCTTCCCCAGAAGGAGGTGCAAAACTTCCCTTCCTCGCTGTGTAAATCACCTCAGCGCCCTTTAACACCGAGCGGCCAGCAGTTTTCACGTTGCTGCGAATGTGTACCTACCAGAGCTGCCCATGTCGATGAAGGGGTAATTGACGAGCACCAGTTTGTTGAAGTTGAACTTGTAGGTGAACCTCTTCCCTTTGGTCTTGTGGAGGATCCGCTTGTTGTAGTAGTATCTGTGCAGAGAGAGGAGGACAGGAACGTGTCATCACCTGCAGGTTATGCACTATGGAGCCAGATTTACTGAAGTTAGCTGCAGTTTAAATTCATCATGTGGAAATGGAAACCTTAGGAGAGACTTTCAAGCTTATGCAACACATTGGACATATTGGAAATTAAATGCAGACTTAGAAGCTACTCTCAATGCTACTTGACACACCATTTCCTGGTGTTTGTAAATGCCAATCCAGCAGCTTTATTTATTTTCTTTGAAGCTGATTGGCTGTACCCCCCAAGAGTGGGGATAACTTAGTCTGAATTAATTAGCTTCTACAATATCAAACCAATCAATCGAAATTTTATTTTTCTAGCACATTTCAGCAACAAACTGCTTCACATCATAAAAACACAAAAAATCTTGGTCAGCGTTTCATTTATATTGTTTCAAAAGCAACTCTAGTTTTTAGTCTAGGAACTCAGCGTTTCGGCTGTTTTACAGTTTTCTGGACGTTTGTTCCAGATTTGTGGTTCATAGAAGCTGAATGCTACTTCTCCATGTTTGGTTCTGGTTCTGGGGATGCAGAGCAGAACCAGAACCAGAGCGGTCTGGAAAGTTCGTACAACACCAGCAGATCCTTAATGTATTTTGATGCTGCACCATTCAGTGATTCATAAACTAACAGCATTTTAAAGTTTATGCAATAATGCCAAGATGGTTTCTAATATGTGTATTTATGCATGCTGAGTGTTTGAATTATTAAAATAAGCAGTTATAATTTTTTTTTTTTTAAAGTTTTGCTGTGTCAGCAGCTGTTGGTCTCCAACTCTCATGAATACTTGAGGTCCACTGTAAAAATTTAAACATTTTTATTAACATATTGTGACAAATTTGTCACAATATGTCCTCTTTAATATTTATATTTAAGAGGACATATTATGCTTCCTTTTAAGTAAGTTAGGAAATGTCTGTGGGTTATAAAAACACAGTCATTCTCATACAATGAGATTTTAGCTCCTCAGTTCTGCTGTTTATGAACTTCCAGAATGAGCCGTTTTAGGGCTCTGTCACTTTTATGCAAATAAGCTGTTGCTGGCCACGCCCCCAAGAGCCCTTTAGACTCTTGAAAATGGCTGCAAATGGCTGTAAAACCACACGTTGATGCTGAAGAGGCACAACCATCAAGGATGCAGCAGAGGTTTCTGAATGTTAAGCAGTAAAACCAACTGACCAATCGGGCTCGTCTTCAAATATTGAAGTGGGCGGAGCTCCGCTTTGGTTGCTAGGTAACTGGGCTCTAACCAGTTACCTAGCAACTGGACTTAATCAATGGGTTTTTGAAACGGCTTGTTTTCAGACAACAAAACCCATCAACTTATTGGTAGGAAATGGTTACATGGAGTTGTTTTTAGTGTTGAATGGTTTCTAGAAGCAGTAAAGACCAGGATAGAAGTATAAAAACAAGCAAAAAGTGAATTTTCCACATAGATCCTGCAATAAACTAAATTATTTTTTCTTAATAGAGTCCCACCACAACTTAAAACCTAATTAGAAATTCACTAAAAATGACCAGTTGTCATTTTTTCCAAAAGGTCATGTGATATTTGTGGCTGTAAGCAATTTATAAATCTGGATTGAGGGTAAAAGTGACTCTTTGGATCGTAAAGGTTGTGAACCCCTGATTAGAGGCTCGACACTTTGCTTTTCTCCACGTGCATGAAAGCACAGACTTATAAAACATCGTCAAAGGTTCTTTGATGCATAAATAGGAATAATAATTCCTTCCTTCCGTTGTATTCAAAACTACAGCCTCCATCAACGATACTGCAGAACATTTCTTTTCTCTTTTATGCTACAATCCTTAGAATAAAACCCCACACAGACCATCAGGTGGGTCAGCTCTCAAAGAAATAAGCCAGGAAAAGCCTGTTTGGTGCAGAAAAGAGCAAACACACCAAACAAAATGGGTAAAGATACAATGATGCACAATGAGACTGATCAATACAGCTTAAAGAAACAAAATGCTGTCAAAGGAGGGGAGTTCTTGATGGAAAGAGTGATGTAAACCTCCATAAACAGGCCGCTTCCTGACTGAACACAACGCTTCAATTCAAAGCCTCACTGTGAGCCTGAAGGAGGTGAGACATCCATTCAGATTTAGTCTTATCCAGGCGGCTCCATTAGTAGGAGTGCATTAGTCATCGTCAGCACACAGAGTGATGCAAAGAGTGAATAGGCAGCTGCTGACAGCTCCTCCAAAAGACCAGAAAATGGCTCAGTGTGACTCACCAACAGCCACATTCATACTTCTTTACACAAAAACAAGTAAATCGTAGAGCCTCATTCAGCAGGGACCGGCGACTTCATTCTGGGAAATGTAATACGTATCATTTCCAGTTACATGAAGCACAGAGGAGCTTGGTGGGTGAATCTGCACATGGATTTAAGGATGGATATCTGGTTCACACTGCAAAAACACAAAATCTTACCAAGTATTTTCTAGTGCAAATGTTTTATTAAACTTGAAATAAGACAAAACTGACTAACATTTCAGCAAGATAAAGGGGCTTGTTTCAGATCAATAATTCCTTATTATTGATTAAAAGAATGCTACTCCACTGGCAGGTTATAAAACTGAAAATATCTGCAGCGGAACTAATACTTTTCATTAGGACTGGATTAATTGTGATTAATCGATTATTGAAATAATCGTCAACTAATTTAGTAAGCGATTAATCGTTAACATACTTGAAAAATGGCTATTTGCTGGGAAACATACAAAATATTACATTTTGCATTTAATATGAAAAATATGTAAACCTGTTCAACCCAGAACTCCTCAAATGCCTTTTTTTCCCCACTTTGCATGGAAAAATATCTCCCATTATGCCAATTCAAATATTAATCCCAAAAGAAACAAATTAGTAGACAGTATTTTTATTTTTTGCAGTGCAGGCTGAAAGAGATTATAAAAGCTTGTATAACTGCGCCCTATGCACCAATCAATTCATTTTTACACATCCATCCATCCATAAAGATCAATACTATTATTTACGGACACATGCGTAACAAATATTCATTCTGGCACAGGAAGAGGGATGATTCATCTTCAGGAAACTGAAGGTAAACATGAAGAAACGACAACTTGAGGTGATCGGTCACATTAGGAGCGACGGTTACAGAAATCACACAATGGTGGGGATATGAGTCATTCTGCTCAGGCTGAATCCAGCGTGGACACGATATTCGTCACGGGAGTTTTTCACAAAGGAGGGAGAAAGCAGGGGCTCGTCGAGCCCCTCGGTGACTCAAAGAGTGAAGGGCCTCTTCTGAAAGAAACGGCTGCAATGAACTCCCACACTCTCGCATGGAGAGCGGCCGCACAAAGCGGCAAACGGAGAAAACCGGCAGGAACTGTGAGCAGGGGAAGTAATCAGATCATGAAGAGCTGAGGTCATTTAATCACTCAGGAACAAACAGGTGGGTACAGCAGGCAGGCCGCCTTCATCAGTACTGATCAATAATAAGAGACAATAGGAATCCTGATGATTGCAGGTGTGGATCTTCCTTCCTAGACGATTCCAAGCACAAATGTCTGACTTTATAATCTTAGAAAAGATCTTGGAATCAATATCGTACATTGACGCTTTAAAGTTGTCTTGTTTTGTTCTTTTTTGCAAATTTCAACATTTTGACAAAGATTAATCTTGAAATCTAGGTTCTTTTTAATTCAGTTTGAAATGTACTCCTCTGTGACTATATTGTTTCTTTTTTCTTTTATCTAGAATAATCTAAAAACTATTGCTGACATGATAAATCTGAAGTAATTGTCAGCTAATTTAGTAATCAATTAATAGTTAACTAGGGAATGGAGACTCAAAAGGAGACAATTTGATGAAAAAACAACATTTTTAAGAAATTCTCTTTACAAAGTTCAAGTCTTCATCAGAAAAATGGCTTGAATGTAGTGAAATGTTTAGTTTGAGATGTTCAGCAACGTTAAAACATTTAGGGCTGAAATGATGAGTCCGATTAATTGTGATGAATCAGTTATTGAAATAATTGTCAACTTATGGTATTGATCAAAATGTGAATTGTGAGTCTTTTTATAGAACGGTGATCAGGCAGAAGATTGCAATCTGTACACTCCTACATACTTGCACAGACTGCACTCCTAGTAGGTTGTCAACAGGTAGTAGGTAGTTGTTAACAAAATCAGAAAGATTTGTAAACTTCTGGATGAAGTAAATATTCCAGCTGGGACGTGGTGAACCACTCAATGTGAATCTAAGCAGAGCACATGGAGGACATGTGGTGAATCCTTTCCAAACAGTAAACATCTGGGTTTTAGCAAAGGTGCAAACCGGAGCAGAGTTGTGAAAGAAGCAAACACCAGGAGGAAGCAGGCGAGTTTAAAATGCATTGACACACGCCTCTTCTTATCAAATGTCTTTGTTTAAAATAGACAGAGGAGTCATATTTCATCCATAAAATGCAGTAACATAGCAACACGTGCATACTGTACATGCATGAATGAAAGCACACGTGTGCACCACTGCTAGCTCACTTCAAAAGACGAAGAGAAGCATCAAAGATTAAAGGAAGTTTCTTCAAACGACGTCAGAATCAATTAACGGCCTGCGGTTCGTATAAAAGCTCCAGAAACCACAAGAAAGAAACTCGCAGAGTTCGGTTCCAGCTTGTCGTTGATGTGAAACGCTCAGATCAGAGAGAAAGTAAGACTTCATCTTTAAAACCGATTGTTTACGTGCTGATAAAACTTTAGATGTTCTGAAGAGTCTAGGACAGACTGACTTTCCAAATACAAGCACTGACAGTAAATACCACCTTAATGTCCTGCAATCAGTGCTCCAAAGCACCAATTAATTAGGAATTTATTGTAAGTGGCCAATTTTCCCAGTGACCAGCAATCAGCAGGTCAAATACAAAGAGACGTTAGATCCCATCCAAAACTGAAACATTTCACTTCTTCCTGTACTTTAAAACAGCCTGCATCTTGTTTCAGTCAGACAGATTATCTAGCAATTTATGGCGCATTTGTGTTAATAGATGCCAGACATGTTTGCTTATTTAAACTATCCATTAAGGTGAAGCTTTGTTTCTATATCTGAAATGTGCTATACAAATAAAATTAGATTGATTGATTGATTGATTGATTGATCTGTATGTAAAAACGCCCCACCAGGTTCATGGAAGTGCCTGAAACCTGAACATCTCTGCTCTTCATTCATGCATCGTGTGGTTTCAGATCAGTCCAGATAGTTTAATTTTTGATGCTAAATCAGTGCATCATGAATTGCTTAAATTTAGAATCACATGTATGAGAAATTATGTTTTTTATAAATATTTAATGGCATAAAATACAATTTTCTTGCAAGAAGAAAGTTCATAAGCAGACAGGACAGATGGGCTGGAGGAGGACTGACACGGGGCAGGGTGTTAAGAGTGTGTGTGTGTGTGTGTGTGTGTGTGTGTGTGTGTGTGCGTGACTGTGCGTGTGTGTAAATAAGGATGAGAACATACTGGTGGCTAAATAAAACCCAGCAGCATCCCACATGTGCTCCGCAGTGGGTGAAGGTGTGTGTTTCTAAATTGGCCGTCACCCTGGAGCTTCGGCGCGGAGAGCAGAGGCTGCTTCAAAACATGACAGGACCTTTTAATTACACAACACAAACAGCCACCACCACGACCCAACACAACGAGAAAAGATGGAGAACAAACCTGAAAACCACTCCTCTCTTTCCCAGGTGGCCTGCAGCTTTCAGGTCAAAGTTTCATCAAAGTTTCGTCCTTTTATTTATGCAAATTTCTGGAGTTTTCTGTCCTTTTAGTCAATTTTTAACAATAAAAGTGTAGCATGGACCAATGGAAGATGTTTCTACAGACACAAATGTAAAAGAGACCAGAGAGGAAGAGTGAGGGTGAATAATGAAAGGATAAAAAAAGGAAGATGAAGGGATGACTAGACAAAGAGACACACGGATAGACTGATAATTGGACGGACCGAGAGATAAATGGACCAAGGGGTTAGGTGGGTGAATGGATGGATGGAGATAGACTGACAGATACACATAAGGAGTTACGGAGAAACTGATAGGTAGATGGATGGATGGATGGATGGATGGATGGATGGATGGATGGATGGATGATCATGTGGATGGATAGATAAAGAGATGGATGGAAGGATGAAGGGATGATGCCTGAATGGCAGAACAGATTTAGACGAAGTCTTATCTCGATCTGGAAAACACTTCAGCTAAATGCATATATGTTCACTTTCACGTAAACATATGCATTTCTTTTTATTTTCTACAGTTTGAAGAGTAATACTGAAATATAGATCTTGAAATAAAGATCAGGATCTGATTTCTGCATGAAGGACAGGTGTGCTGAGGAAGGATCTATGAAAAGGTGTCCATCTCAAAGCAGGCTTGTCTAAACACTGACTTAGCCGCATTTTAAGCTCATTTGAAGCATGTTTCTTTTACGTTACGCAAAAGTCACATTTTCCAAATTTTTATACTTCCATTTGGGTCTCAACTGCTTCTTAAAACAACCTAAACACTAAAAATAAACAGCCTGTTTCTTGGCAGTGAATGGATGTTTTTTTTTGGTGTCTGGAAAATGAGCTGTTTCAAAAATGTCCCAATTGTTCAGTGGCATTGTGCCTTTACCTAGCAACCCCAACCCGTTACCTAGCAACCCCTGCCCGTCACCTAGCAACCCAAGAAGAGCTGCAGGACATTTGCTCAGCAGGTTTTATGGCTGCTAGAAAGGACAAGTGTTTAGTTGTTGACTTACCATCCAGAAACCACTTGCTGAATTCTTGCTGACTATGCAGGAGGCTCCACTCCTCCTTTTCAAAGATGTACGGTTGTAAAATTGTACATCTAATTACAGTCATTTTCACGTAAAATTGTAAATGTTGAATTGGGGGGAGGGGACACATAAGAGGCCACCTTTAATTTAAAAAAATTATTTAAAACCTTACTGGAGAGGAGAGAAAACTATCTAAACATGCCTGCAGAGTAAAGTCGAGTCTGAACTTCTTAACCAACCCGAGTTCTGGTGAATTAAAGAAGAAAAGGCAGAAAGCTTCACCTCAGAGCCCGACTCAGCTTGTCATAGTTCATCTGCGGTTTGCACTTCCGGGCCCCCCACAGGCGGGCCACCTCGTCCGGGTCCTTGATGACGAACTCGCCGTAGTCGCCCTGCCAGGCGATCACATCGTTGTACTCCTGCTTCCTCAGCAGCTCCAGGATGAAGTGCCACAGCTGGATCTGCCTGGAGCCTGGGCTCGACTCCGGCTTGTAGGCCCACTCCGGGAAGGCGAACCCTGCCGGACAAACACAGAAAAAAACATCTTAGTGATGTTTCACCACAGAAAACACTTCATGTTCAGTTGCAGGGCTGGACGATAAATCCAGTTTTGGGTTTTTGAAGTTTTTATTTTTGGAAAATCTGGATTCCCTCCCCATCAATGTTGTTTGGTTTCCATAGTTTAGAGTGAAGTCAGCACATCCATGGCGGCCATCTTGTTAGACAAGCATGTTTTACAGTTTCTGTTTATTTGAACTTTGAATTCAGGTCAACAATGACGATGAAAAGGAGAATAAAGTGGTAATTTTAAGAGAACATAAAAAAAAACAACATAAAATTAAAATGAGGAATGTTGAGCATATTGTGAAGTTCTACAAGTTTCACAAATAATTCTGAGTAGAAATACTTCCTCTGTTATCACATCAGCATCAAATCATTATCAGGACTTTGAAATGATTATGTAAAACAGACTATTTCGAAGAAAGAACCACAAACTGAGCTGGTCATGTCAAACTTTTTTTTCTTGTAATTTTTTTTCCTATACATTTTTTTTTGCTAATATTGTGCCTATATTCTTGTTAATTAAGTGAACTGGCTCTGATACTCCACTGTATAAAACAGAAAGAACGATGGAAAAACTACTTTTCTGTCATCTGTAATTTCTTTCTTAGAAAACGAGCAAAATGTAAACCCCAATCATTGTCGCCTCAAGCTGCAGCTGATGATCACTCCAGTTGAATCCGTTCCCACAGACGGCCGATGTATCAAACCACTGCCCCTATCAGCATCAAAGCTGGAAAATCAACACTGTTTTAAGAGATTATCAGGCCTTGAAACACGAGCAGACTAAATATGAGATACGGCCTGATAACTACTATCAGGACACACTCTGCGAGCCACACACTATTATGCAAAGGTTAAAAGTATGGGCTTCATGCTGCAAGCGCAGTAAAAGACTCAACACTACTTGTGCAGAAGGCCAGACTGAAAGGCTGGAGAGCGGAGCCGTAGTGACACACACACATACGCACGCACGCACACACACACACACACACACACACACACACCTTATTAGGACCAGATGTGCCTTGGCAATCAGGCTGAGAAAACTCAGGCTGGGAAACATATGGGCACAATATAACAAAGCTTAATTCTCTCTCTCTCTTTCTGTGTGTGTGTTTATGCAACTGCTGTAAAAAATCTTGCTCGTCTAAATACCAAGATTACAATTTGTTTCCCACACTTTAAAGCCCCTTGTATGTGTGCAGCGGCGGCGTACATGGTCACGGCCGCCACCGCCACGCCGTCGTTCTGCGTCCGATTGATCACAGCAGGATGATGCAACACGACACGCCTCAATGTATGCGGTCTTTACCCGAACACGCCATATGATGCAACTGTACTTTTTACTCCTTTTATCCTTTACTGCTTTCTGCGTTTGATAGGAGGAACTTTATTAAGTTGTGGAAGATCCACAAAAAAAACGTAGACGAAAAACAGACGTGAGCTCCTAACTCTGTATTTTACAGGAAGTCTGGACTGTTTAACACACGTTTTAGGAATATTTACTTTTCTCGAGCTCTTCTTAAAATAAAATTCACTTTTTTAGTCCGACATAAAGAAGTGGAGCTTTCAATTAAAAACGAAACCTTGAAAAGTGGGGTATATATTCATATGTTGCCACCAAAATAATATCCAGTGCAAACAATCGCCTTCAAAGCCAGCCAATTAGTAAATGGGCCCAGCTGTGTCTTAATTGAATCTCAGAATAAATCCAGATTTTCTGGTTCTGGTCTCAGAGGTTCTTTAGCATCATAAAGACCAAAATTCAGCAGACACTCCTGGAGAACAGGAATCCAAGCAGAACAAAATAATATATATATTTTTTGTATTGGGGTTTGTGTAACTGTACCATGCTGTCACAGTCATACAATTACACTAAAAAATAAAAGTAACAGTTCATTTCATCACTTTCAATTGCTATCCAAACATTACCACAAAATAATGTGATAAAACTTTAAGTCAACATCGACTCCCTCTCAAACGGCACCACTCCCTCCCTGCATCCTCCATTTTGGTTTTACAAAGCGTCATGAAGAGAGCGCCACCTTTCTGCAAATAACCTCCTCCGTGGATGACAACATTGCAATTTACATTCACTGTGTGCAAATATTGCAAGCAGTGATGCCCAGTCTTCCCTGGTATTCGGTAAAAATCAAAATTGAGTCCAAATGTTTGCCTTCAACACAGATTGAGCCAGATGAATCTCTCTCTCTTTTTTGTTTTCGCTTTATTGTGTACAATTAATCAAAATATGATTAATTCTCGACAAATGGTTTATAAGATTAAAATTACTTCCAATTGATTGATTAATATCCTATGCTTAGACCTTTTTTAATGTTGTAATCTGGCTGCCAGTTAATACAGAAATAAAGGTGGCGGGGTCATACCAGAATGGGATGCGAATGCACTTTATGCAGTTCTGTTCTGAAATATAAACACTCAACAACCTCCTTAAGTTTCACTTTAACACAACTCAAGCAGTGTCAACATATGGAAAGTTTTACCCTTTACGTTACGGAAAGGCGGTTGGCCCTCTAGATACAAAAGAAACTCAGGTTTTTTAAGTAAATGGCCACTTATCAACTTTAGATTAACTGATAATTTGCACCCCTAATTATATATGTACTTCCCAGTAACGTCAGATGTCCAGCGTAGCAACAAAATGGCGGTTGACAAACAGCGAATTTGTTTTATTTTTTAATTAATTCTGAATCATAGTAAATGAGAATCTGAATTCTTTTGTGAAATAGGAGTGTGCTTTTCTTGGCACACTCCTATTTTTAGTGTTAGGATGGTCAAGTCAAAGTCCAAACCTAAACACAATTAAGAATCTGCAGCAAGACTTGACTACTGACCCTCACTAGATGCTCTCCATCCAATCTGAGGTCGAAAACATCTCTACCTGTAGAGACACCATAAAAGACGTACAGGAGAGGCGGCTCTACAAACCAGAATGAGCTGAGTCACCTCAGAAGGCAACTGGCTGATTTTTTATAGGACAATGAGAGTAAAGTATCACTTCACTTCAAGGTTGTACTAATTTGTGTCGTTTTATTACATAAAACACACAAAAGCTTTTGCTTGCAAAAAGATAAAGTACAAAAAAGTTTAAATTGCAGACCTAGTTTTTCATTAGAAATGAGTTTGTGTTGCCAATTAGATTTTTAAAAAAAAAATATACAATAAACCAAATGGGTAGTAAAAGGAGCTGTTTGGTTGTTTATTTACAAATCTGCACGTGCTCATTGGTTAATTTAACGCACACTTTCTCTAATCTCCACCCAGACTGACAGCATTTACACCTGCTGATAAAACCCAAAGCGAGTCATGCAAAAAGAGAGCTGGGGAGAGCAACACCAAAGTCCAGCCCTGAATCTGTGAAACGCAGCAAAGTTCAGCGCATGCAGCCGGCAGAGACCTGGCAACAATCCGGGTTTTAATAGCAGCTCCTGTCAAAGTAACACATTAAACAGAAGCCTGTCATTAAACTAGAAACCCACTCAGACAGGAACAAACTATTCAGTCAGATTTTAGTGTGGCTGCTAGTGAACAGCGTTGCCACATTATAGCCAAAGGTCAAGTTCAAGGCTGTGGATCTACACTGTATCAATATTCATCAATATAGTTACACAATTTAGAGGTTAAAGACTAACTATTGAACTCTTTGGTTGCCTTTGAAGTTGAACAGAAATAAACACTGACTTTAAAAAACACCACAGTACTGAACTTAATAGCTTCAAACTGATGTTTTCCTGCAATACCAATGATCCTTTCTTATTCTGGCCTTTAAAAATCATTAAATAATTTGAACCTTGGAAAACTTGAGTTTCATATGAAAAGCAAAACTAAGCAAACGCATGCCTAGAAAGTAAGCTCGTTGCAATAAGCAATGAATCAAATAATAATCTAAAAAGAGTTCAAGTGAATTTCCATTCTGATGATTAATGTATTTTGAAAGGCAACTTTATGTACGTTTGTAATCCAGTTTTATTTATGGTTTCAGTTGGTGTGGTTTTTACTTCCTTTGTATTAATCATTTGTTGTTTTATTTTATTTTGAGTATTTAAAATATCTTCCAGTTCCAATGTGGATTGTTTTGTAAGAAATTAAAGTTTACTAGACTATGAGAGGGTGTATTTGCATTATTATCCCATTGATTATGATTATAATAATATACAGACTCTTAAAAAGCTTATTAAAAGAACAGCTCAGCCAGAGTGGTAATTAAGACAAAACTAAAATATATGTATTTTGAATTTCAGATTACAAACTCTTCTTTGTCTGCAAATCTTTTCTACTTTAAGCTCAAGTTGCATTTTTAGCGTCACCTGGTTCAGATTGTGTGAATAAAAATCTACTATATCAATCTATTTCTTAATCCAAAAAAATGATCAGTAGATTGTATTTTTCCTTTGCTACAAATGACTAAATGTTCACTAAAGGAATGCTGACATTGCATTTAAGCAATAAACTCTTTATTTTCTTATCTTTTCAAAAACTAAATTAATTATTTGCATAAATGTGTAAAAAAAAAAGCTTGAGTAGTTAAATAAAAAAATCTACAGAAGGTGCCAATTTGTAATTAACTAATCGTCAGAGTAATCATTTACTATAATAATCGTTTGTTGCAATCCGAGTTAGATTTATAAAAAGAAAAAAAAATTAGAAGGAAAGTTTTGAATAGAAACATGTGGTGATGCAAAGCCAACAGCTGCACAACATCCTGCAACACATTTCCAAAAATTCAGAGCATGGAGAAAAACTTGTGTCTGGAAAACTGGAAAAACTTTATACTACACATAAACCCTGAATACATCCTTTATATATGATAACAATGCAACTTTCTTGCTTCCCTTCATGTTAATCTAATGGTCAAAAGCATCAGATGCAGCAACTTTGTGTTTTAACCAATAAAGATTTGAGAAACGGCGTCATAAATCCAGGAAAACCGAATCGTTCCTGATGACTAATGGACCACATGCTGCATTCAGACCTCCTGTGGAGCTCAGAGGGAACGCCAACTGAGACAGACAAGCTGGCTGAGATAGCTAGCAGCCATCTGAAGGCAGATTACTAATTTGGTCTGAGCATATGATTCATACTCCAGACAATAAGCCGGGTGTCACTGGGGACAGGTGAGGCGCCATGACACAAAAAACGCTGCTGCTAAACGACAGGGCGTGTAGGAAAGTTCGATGTGTACAGTCAGGGTGTTTTAAACTAAAGTAGGTGAGCTAATATTTCACCAGCACAAAGTACAAAGATACACGAGACAGGTTAGTGAGGAGGTAAGTGGGTTCATGCGTGGGTGCGCAGAGCACACAGACAGAACGCAGGAATAGCAACCATGCCCACTGCGTGTGCGCTGCAGATGTCCCCGCTGACTCATAGCTCGTTCGTTTGTCGTTAAGCTTTCACAGATTTCGCCTTTCTCCCCCTCAACGCTGCTGCCGTTTCTTTCTTTTTTCCCTTTTCATACGGCATAGCATACAGCTAAGTTATTAACGTTTGTCGTTTGATCTTGTGTACTACAGCTGCTCTAAAGTTTGCATTAACTTTATAATCTGATGCACCAGATACAGATGGCATCACCCAATATAAATTATGGCTGGTTTTTATGTTCCTAGTGGACTGGGCCGATGGTCACAGATGTTGAAGATCTGACTGCAGCAATAGTCTGCTACTTAAAGATGGGAATGAAACTAGAAGAAACCAGAAGTACACCACCCAGCTTCCTGGCATCTGTGCTGTTATTTTAGCTTGTACTGGTCTGGAAAATAATTTATTTTATTTAGCTAGTTAAAAAAAGAGAGAGAGAGAGAGAGAGAAACTGGACTGTTCAGATCTAATATACAGGACAAGTTTAATCCCTTGTCCTTTTCTGCTACAAGAAATGTTCAGAAAGCGATTCAGGCTGCTTCCACACCTAATAGACTTGGTTTGATTAGGAACTAAAATTGAAACATTTGTTACATTTTCAGCTGCTGTGGTTCTAAAAACTTTGAAAAACTTATTCCCCTCCTCGCCTGTGAGGGCGCAGCACCAAAAAAAGCCACTGAAGGAAGCACCACCAAAACCTCTGAAGAAGACACTGAGCACAACTTTCTTCACGAGATGTAAACAAAAACGGAGTGGCATTGGATTTTAGCGGTTGTAGGATTTTTGTTTTGTGTTTGGTGAAGGATTATGAGTCATTTCTGCTGCTAGTGCTAACATGCGCGTTTGTGTTGGTTAGATTTGCCCAGAATGCCCTGGGCTGTAGTCTACATGATGTTCACACATGCATTTGAAACGGACCAGAGTTCACTTTAACCAAACAGAGGCTGAGGTTTGTAAGTGGACCAAGTTTGCTTCTTTGGTCTGAATCAGAGTTTGGTTTTGCATTCACAGCTCCCTGGACTTTCTAGGCAAACAAACAAGAGTTTGATTAAAGTGAACTTTATTTTTAAATCGCTCTCAGAAGAAGTTTTAGCGCTACAACAGAATGTATGACTGGATCCTTTAAGTGACTTTTACTCAGCCTCAACACAGCAGCAAATGACTAATTTCAGTGAGGAACCAGTCTATATTTAAACACAAAGCGCGACCTTGTCCGTGTGTTTATTAGTCTTTATTGAAGGAAAAATGATTTTAGGCCCTGTCATTTCCACCAATAGTAACACCCGGCTGTTGATCACGTGACGACTGTGATGTGAGTAAAGTGAACCACCTCAGCCTAGCACAAAAAAGTATAAAAAAAACAAGTTTTTGCAAAATTGCCGTGTTTCCATTAAGCAAATTTATTTTTGTAATTTCACTTTGCACAATTTTGTGATTAATGGAGTGTTGTACAGTTTGTTCTGGTGGCTAGAACTGTCAACTGACTAGGGTTTGAAAACATTTGCAAACTTCAAAAATTTGTAACAAGAAAAAGAGGCATCTATTTATCACTTTCTGAGAAAGACACTACATGGAGTGAAACTTTCTGGTTTGATAGAATTGATTAAGAAGCACCACCAAATAATAAAGCTAACGAATCATAATCATCTTTGTTAAAGATTATTTTAGTCAAATTAGTCTTTAAAGACAGCTCTGCCCCTCAGTGATCAGGTAATTTTCAGGATGTGTACAAGCAAACACTCAGTTCTCACGGGACAAAAGCCTTTGTACAATAAAACAAACTCCGCTCCAGACAGGAAGAGGTGAAACGCAGCATTTCAGACCTCGGCTGAGTCTAAATATAGAAAAAGAGCAAAGCAGAATTCCCCATTAGCCTGCAGAACCGAGCCACCTGCGTTCTCCTTTCCAAGAGAAACACGGCAGCAATCAGTGAGTGTGCAGGTTCGACACGCAGCTCGGCTTTCCTCGGGGAATCTGACGTCACGGACGTTGGACCGCTGCTCATAATAACAGATTAACATCACTGGAGTATTGTTAGAGGGGGTAAGAGCAAACAGAGCCTCCAATAGAAAACTGTTTTCTCTAACAGAAAGAAAAAAGTTTCTGCAGCACGCTACTTCATCTATCCATCTATCCCCCGTTTATTTTTCCCTCCCTTCCTCTCATTCTTTGCCGGATCTAAATTTAGCCTGTGGAAAGGTCGGTGTGCGTTGCAGGGGCACGCAGAGCAACGCGCGGAGGTAACAGGCCGGCTGGGATCTGAATCGGGTTTATCGGCGCCGGGATCAGGACAGCGCAGAAAAGCAGGAAATAAATGGGTACAGAGCAGGAAACGGGGAATCTCTGCTGGGCGGGTTATATTCTGGGGGGGAAAAAACACAAATAAACACCCTGCTGCAAGCTAGGAAATCCAAAATAACAAACAGTTTACAATGATCAACTTATGGTCATCTTCATCAAACTGTCTGGTTTCCATGTTTACTTTACAATAACCATCCCTCTGCCACACTGGAATCACAAAAAGACAGCCTAACGCCGCTTTAATGAGGAGGTCTGAGCCTCAAACTGCTGTTTAAAAACAATCTTCTCCTCACTGAACTGAGCTCATAATTGCCCTTAAAGGATGGAGTTCAGATGCGAGGAGCCAGGGGCTTACAGCAGGGAGGAGTCGGAGGCGGCACGAGGAGGAACTCAGGTGGAAACATAGAGATGAGGATGAGACGGAGAAAGAGACAAAAAAAAGATCAAAGAGAAACGAGGACAGCGTGAACCCTCAGGTTTCACATGATCACTTCGGCTTAAAGACACACATCCTAGGTTAGAGGATACCAGCTAAAGAGAACTGAGAATAATCTCCAACCAGGATGCAGACAGAAGCTTTTAAAGGTGAGCTAGAGTTACCTTTTCAGCCGCAAGACAAACGACATGAGACAGAAGGGCATGAAGAGAGACGGGAAACGTTCCAGGAAAAGCAATAACTGTACAAAGAAAAGCTTGAACACAAAAATCTGATGACATTTTTCTGATCTATTAAAATAAAGTTGTTGGAAAGAGACTAGATGAAGATTTTAAATTGTATTTTAGGGTTTTTTCCCACCTGATAATGCAGTAGACTCAATTTATTTCTTACATTTTCAGCTGGTATGGTTTGCTTTCACACTGCACTGCATCAATCTAAACCAATTGAAAAACTTGTTCCCCTTCTCGCCTGTGGGGGCGCTGCACCAAGAACCACTGAAGGAAACGACACAAAATCTCCAAAAAAAGACATGAACGCAACTCTCTTCTTCATAAAATGTCAACGAAAATAGAGTGGAGTCTGATGTTAGCAGCTGAAGGATTTCTTTGTTATCTTTGGTAAAAGACCATAAGCCATTTCTCTTGTAAGCGCTAGACACGTGCATTTGTTTTGGTTGTATTTACCCAGAATGCCCTGCACAGTAGTTCACTTCCTGCCTTTGAATCAGTCTCTGGTCCACTTGGCGTTCACATGTGCACTTCCAGTGAAACCAGATCAAAGTTTGTAGGTGGACCAGAGTTTGCTTTTTGGTTTCAATCAGAGTTTGATTCACACCTCCTCAAACAAACTTTCCAGAAAAACGGACCGGGGTTTGACTGAAGTGGACTAACAGTGCTGGTGTGAATGCATTCATTCAGGTGCACTCATTCATTCGAGGGAAAAAAAAAACACATTAGACTCATATTCTGGTCTAAACCAAACTGAAGTAGTGAAGTGTGGGAACCCCAAAGTGAGGGTGCGGTGAGACCGATGTCGGCGCATACACCGATGTGAACAAACAATTTATGGTGCATGTATAGCATGCGCTCGACTCTGACTCAAATGCTCCATAAATATTGATAAACATCCCCTATTTCAAAGTGAAATGCTAAAAAAAAAAAGTACAAAGCATCTAGAAAACATGCTATCAGAGTCCCTTCCTCAGATCTCAGAGCTAAAATCTGGCTTCTATGTCCTTGATACTTCCTGCACTCTGAAACCAAATAATTCAACAATGTTTCACCGTTTAGGGATGGGCAGTTTCAGAGCAGGCAGTCACATTACTGTCATGTGCAGAATGATAAAGAAAATGTATTTTGTCATTACAAATCTTGCTTTGTTGCTTAATAAATGTAAAGTTCAAACACTCTCCTGTCTTTTTTTTTTTACTCTATATTTACACAACAAAATGTTTCTTGCTGCTGACTGCCTCCACATTTCAAATGTGCTGGAAAAGCAACAAAAGGAATGTTTGCAGGGAAAAAAGATTTATCTATCACAGATCTTTCTAATTAGATCAAACTGAGTTCAGTCAGAGGAAAAAGCAGAAAAGTGACTTCCTGGCTGCTTCTGAAACCTTCCCGCAGGTCCCAAGTCCACAGTCAGAGGCAGGAAGTTGGCACCCAAACTTTTTCTTCTTACACGTTTTGTTGCAAAGATACCTTGAAACTTCTCCACATTCTTCTTCTTTGATTCAGTCAGATTAGATGGAGAGCATCAAAAGATACATTGTAAACTCCTTCCACACATTTCCAATTGAGTTTAGGTCATTCTAACCTTTGACTATACAGTAGTATGTAAATTAGCTTAATGTTGTTATGTGAACCTCCATTTTTTAACTCAATCTCCCACTTGAGTGTGAATCTCTGCAGCTCCTCCAGAGTAACTATGAGCCTTATGGCTGATTTTCTTATTAATATTCTCCTCCTTTAGGTTCCAGTTTGTTACACTGGATTTCATTTGGGGGTAACAAAGAGAAAGGAGGCTTAAAAATCAACCAATACTGTATCATTTACTTTCAAATAAGAGCAACTGCAGAAAAAGAAAAATACAGTTTTTTAATGTTTATGCACACTTTTTAAAACTACAGAGTTGAAATACGAACATCAGGTACTATAATAATATCTGCATCTGTCCTGGTATTAAAAAAAATTCTAGATTGTGTATCGTGACGATTTGTCTGATCCATAAGGACAAATCTATTCAGTCTAATTCTATGCTTGTCAGTATCAGTTTTTTTATTTATTTTTACATTGGCTGTTATACTACTGATCTAAAAAAAAAATCTAAAAACATCATTTTTAGATGTTTGACCAAGTTTGCAAAGCTATTTAAGTGTGCGGTACTGGAGCAGAGTTATCAAATAAATTTGTAATTCAGTACATTTTATGTATCGGCTTAAAAAATTTTATTTAATTTAGTCAATTTAATTTAGCTAAATTGACTAAATTAAGTAAATTTAGCTCCGTTTTTCTGTATCGGATCGGAAGTGAAAAAGCGGATCGGTGTTGGATCAGTTTCAATGTGCGCCTCTTCATGTTCAGTCAGTCATTATGATGTGATACAACCAGCGAAGTCTTCATTGTTACACAGCTGTTTTGATTTTTCATAATTCCAATCCAATTAAAGCTCGTAATTAGGTCCTGGCAGCATGAGTGGGTGGAATAAAACTCTTCATGGGAACGCATCATTAGTCGAGCGTTAATGAGAAACAAAATCCTTCAGCAATTGCATCGGTGATGATCTCACAGCTCAGGACTCTATCTGCTAATCTGGAGCGCCTGAGCCAAGGTTGAAGCCTTATCAGTTTTCCCAGCGAAGGAACACATACATGCATGTACACGTGCTGCCGAACGCGTTGGAGCATGCTTTCCCTTCCAGAAAATGACAACCCTGTAGAACATTCACCTGTAATGAGCTGCTGGCTGCGTGACTACCCTGCAGGAGATCTGCAGTGCATCCTGCCACCGTCGGGGCACGAGGATGAACTTAGTTTAAATGATTGAAAGAAAAAAAAAAAGAAAGAGTGAAAGTTTTAAAGTTTGCATCTGTCTGTGCGCAGGAAGTGAGCGAAGCAGACACCCTGCAGAGTGAAGTCAACCAAACCAGACATCTCCACAGTCGGGCAGGTTCTTCGCTGATTAGGCGAATCAAACTGGGCATTCGGTCGGCGGGATGAAAAAGAGAAACTTTTTTACTAGAAAAGCTTGTTAAAAACCTGAAAACCTTTAGAAGTGGTTCCCGTGGCTCGTAAAGAATGATCAAACGAGATGAAATACAAAGCGTGAGGAGAAGGAGGCAAAGAAATAAAAGGGAAATTTTGTTTTTTACCGACTTAGATATGGCAGAAAATCCAAAATAAAATAAATTTTATAGTTTTTTGTGGGTAAATCAATTGTTGTCTTTCCATATCAGATATAAAAATATGCAAAAAAGTAAGCAATGACTTACAAAGTAAGGTGACATTAAAGTTGAAAAACCAACTCTGACATTAATACACACCATTTCCACCAAACACAGCAGGAATAAATTCTCCACCTTAAATTTTAATTTATTAAGAGAAGATTTATATGACCAATCATCCAGTAAGGAAGAAGGCAGTCAGGAGAAATGTTTTCTGGGTGAACTAACTTGAAGACTTAACAAACCAGGACTCAATAGAAGGATTTAAAAGCTCAACATGTCTCATATTTACTACAGATATGTGAAAACCCAAAGTTCTGGCAGTTTAAACAATCTATTCTGGTTCTGACCTAAATTTTCACTCTGTTGTGTAAAAGCATAAATTAAAATGACACAAAAGTTGGTTGTGAAGGTCACATTTCTCAAATGCTTTAAGTGAGTTTACCTTCTCTGAGTTTTTCTGCTGTTAATATTCTCACAACCAGTCAATAGTCCGCCATACATAAATTCAAACTTTTACAAGATAATTGCTGTTTTGGTTTTATCTTGACTCTACAGTATAAAGAAAGAATGCAACTGCGATAAGATTGCTAAATACTGTGATGTTGATTATGACCTGCCTATATTTTCGCTGACTTCAGGAAACATTAACATCTCACTACCCAAATATTTTATTTGCATGCAGAGTGAATGCATGTCACTCGAATATGATATATTGCTTCAAAGTACTTATTTGTAATTGCAAACATTTACATTACAATGATAACTGATGCAATCCATTGTGCAGCCCTGTTTCTGGAGTCAACAGGTTAAGAACAGCAATCAGAAACCCAACTAATGTAAATAAGATGAAACAATTTTTCAAAAGCAAGAGTTTATCAGATATACATGTAACATATATTAATGATTATTTATCTTCATAATCATGAGAACTTTTTCCAAAAACTAAGAAACAGTGGTTCACGTATATGGGTATGACATAAAAGTAAGGTGATTATTATAGTAATCGATAATTCTTACAATTTATTGACAAATGGGGTAGAAAAAAAAACAAACTGCCACATTCTGCAGATTATATAGCATTAGAAATACAAAGACGCAAATATACAATTCTTACTTAGAAATAAGAAAAAATATATATTTTTTTCTTATTATACTATATATATATATATATTTATATTTGTAGTTTTGATTTAATCACTACTCTGTTCTGTCAGCAAAATAATTTTTTTTGAGTCTATATACTCTAGTTAACGATTAATCAATTGCTAAATTAGTCTAGGATTATTTGAATAATCGACTAATCATGATTAATCGTTTCAGCACTGTATGAAAGTCGACTCAACCATGTTACCCCAAAAACATTTACATAAAAATTTTATTCAAAGTATACTGGTCCTTTATTACTTTACCTAAATATTTAGCATTAGAAACACGACTTGTGACTGGATTAATGCAGAGCTGTGGTTTAGCACAGGGATGACATCTGAGGAAAGCGATTTCTGCTTTTAAATCTCATATCTGCCTTCTGTGTTGTGGTTTGTTCAGCAGACTACTCTCATTTTACTCCCAATACACACACAGACACAGTAGCAAACCCAGCACCGCTTACTGAGTGACTTCAGATATCAGATTTAGCCGTCTGAACACTAGTGTGCATGCATACACGCACAAAACCACGCGCATACATGTGCCACCACAGCCCTGAATAGATCTATAGCTCTGAATCCGACGAGCTACATGAATGAGTCACTCTCACTCTCTCTGCCAATCAAATGTCATCTTCTCATTTCGCTTCTTTCCAATAAGGCAGTTTTTCCTTTCAGCGCATTTTCCAACAGACGGAAAGGCTCCAGCGTTGATTAAGACAACTGCATACAAGCAGTTGGGAGATGCGACAGAGGAAGGATGAAACGGCATCCATCCATCTATCTGAAATTAGCAACGACGGTGTCATAATTCCCCCTGAAGTCACAAAACCTCCCGACCCCGCCGAGGAGACATCACAGCGACTTTTATTACTACACGGTGCCAAACTCATAACACACAATATTCATATCTGGTACTGATTAACTCTCATTCCAAGGGTTTTTAAAGTGCTTTTAAAAAGTTAGCCTACATTCTAATGTATTAAGAATCAATATAAAAACCTTTTCACATCTGTTTAGGATGAGAACAACAACCACTGGGAGCTTTAAGACAAAAATAAGAAAACTAGCAAATAAATTACTGTGTTATTGACAGATTTAGCTGCAGCTTCACACACAAGTTAAGCAAAAAATAAAGTAACATCCATAAAATACTGTTTCCATAATAATTAAAAAAAGAAAACAAAGTCTGGAACTCTGGATTAGACAGGTGTTCTAATACAACGCCAAGCTGGAAAGACATCAGCAATGGCCTTGAGAAAGAAACATCCTGCTCCGCTTAGATGCATCCCTGCTACAACACACCTGAATTTATAGCCTGAATTACCTCCTTGACACGTCAGCAAAGTCCTGCACTCGAGGACTGGAGTTGCACGCCCCCGCTCCATGGTGAAAAAGATTTGCAAGTGGAATTTCACCCCAAGGTCAGATCGAAAAAATGCTCAGATAAAATGCAGCAAAACCTGTAGCTCCATGTCAGGCCTCGGTTAACATGCAAGGATCAAGAATCAAGGGGTGGGGTGGTCTAGTCAAAGCTCAGACCTCAACCTGACCAACCAATACCTTCACTTAGAGCCAATCAAACCTATTTAAAACTTAGATAGATTCATTTGATTTAATTTCATTGTACAGTAAACTGCACAGTGAAATTAGTAGTACAGCTGTTCTTATGGCATTTATAAACAGTCAAAGCACATAAAACTGGTGTGATCTGGGGAAAAAGTCTCTGTGGTGGGCAGGACTTGAAGGACAGACTATCGGGAGCTGGAGATTTCAAGGAGCTGCTCTTCATGCAGCCTGTTGATGGTTGAGCCAATAATGTCTCTAAAACAAATTCACATCAAACTGGGGCTCCAGCTAACAATTATTTGTAGTAATCAATTATTTTAGGGCTGAAACGATTAATTGGATAAATTGTGATAATTGAAATAAATAATTATTTTCTTAATCTTACATAAGAAAATAATCATTTTACTGCCTAAAATGAAATTACACAGCATTCCCTTAATTTGCACTTAATCATTTGTAGCAAAGATAAATCTGCAGCTAAATAAAACCAAGATGTGAAAAACATCAATACAGTGTAGGCTAATCTGCTTATTTTTTGGATAAACTGATTAATATTTGGACCGAAAGAAGCTGCTTGAGAGATTCTTTTAAAGCAGTTTTTCACAGCCAACAATTGGTTACTAATTTAGATTAATAATTTCAGCCCTGGATCAAATATCCATAAACAGCCTGTGGGTGAAGGAAAAGCCCCGTCCTGAAGGTGTTGTGGGAAAAAAGCCAGACTAAAGTGCTGTTAATCTTCTGATGCATGTTCTTCATGTCTGATTAACATTATCAGTCAGTGTTTGTGGGAAGTTTGTTGATTGGATCCATCTGGCCTCTCAGGCATTCCTGACTAATAGTTTTCAAGCCCCTCCTAAACAAAAGCACCTCATCAGCGCCGCATGCAGCGGGTCGTCACTTCTGCAGCTTCATCAAGACTGTAACATGAATATTTGTTTTCTCACCAGACGGCTGCGGTTCTGCCCCTGCCACTCTCCGGCGTTGGTTTGTGTAATTTATCTGCCATTTGAGACTTATAGAACAATCACAGCGACAGTGATCCGCTCTGGAGAAATGAGTCTGAACTTCTGAAAATCTTTAAAAAACGAGTGTCAGCAGACACGGGACTTTCAACATATGTGACGTCTGGGAGCGTTAGTCAGCCTTTCCTCAGAGGAAAAAGTCGCCGCACTCTTAATTCCTCCATTACATTAAATCTGGATCTTCCAGTCTGCAGACAAAGTGGCTCGCTCCGTTTGTAAAAACATGAAAGATTGGAGGCACGACGGCGTCACCGCAGGGAGATGGCAGCCCAAACGAGCGCAACACGCTCACGAGCTGCAGTGAGAAAATTAAAAGAGTGTGTGTGTGTGTGTGTAATACAAGACAGATATCGGCCGTTTTCATGGCACGTGGGGGGTCCAGACCCGTAATAAACGGAGCATGCTCAGAGTGGGCGAGGAGAATGAGTGGGAGTCTGAGAGATTAACGGGTTTTATGTTATGATTCTCGCTCATTCATCAATGTCACCGACTGGTGTTCACACAAACTACACAGACAGAAAACAAGTCAGATTATTAAAAAAACAACTGAAGTTCGCTCTTTACACTAAACTGCATCTTAAATGTTGTTTAACTGTTATTTTTATTAAGATTTGAGTCACGATCAGGTGATTAAGCAACAAAGATCACCATTCATTCCTGTAGCCATTACATTTAATGGTCTTTTTTTACTACTTTATGAAATAATTTTTAACATTTTATATGACTTTCCCCCAGTTATTATGCATCTACGCTTAATTACAATCTCCTACCTGCTAATACAGTATGTTTTGATCAAATTTGAGACCTTTCAAGGCTGTTTTAGTCTCATGTGCATATTGTTCTTCATATAAAACATTTTTAAAAACCCAGAAAAACACAAAATGGAATGGATAAACCAAGTAATAAACAGCCCTTCTATTTCTTTTCTGGTAGATTGTCTATTGCGTCTTAGACCAAAAAAGGAATCACATTACAGACGCATCAAACATTTTAAGGTCAATTTGTGACTTCAGATTTTATGAAATGCAGATTGGAATATCTCATTAAGACTAATAAATGTCATTGATTTATAGATGCCAACATTTTCCTATCCACCGTGTTTTTAATCACAGATCAAAGTAGGAAACTGAAGATAAAACAGAAACTTTGCTGTAGAATGCTTAGCCTTCCTGTTATCCCCTGAAGTTGCCCTCTCTAGCAGTCTAAATGAACAATAGCAGCTTAGGCCATATAGGGCTTCACATGTTTTTCAAAACCGTCAACATCATTAGTGAAAAAGCTTATTGCTAGTATGTCCTGTTAGCATTTAGCTACACTGAGTTTCCAGTAAAAAATTTTAAAAAATCCTCCATCCTGCTTTGAGTTGGGATGTTTTGCAGCATTTTACTGAGAGTCTATAAAGTTTGCTTCCGTCTCGTCTTTAAAGTAGGCGTTTGAGCTTTAGCGGTACGACACCTTCACACAGAGTCACAACAAACACACCACACACCGATTCCCAAGGCTGGCCCTGACGGCCATAAGAGAGAGACAAAGCTGTAGGATTCCCAGCGGAGTGATAACTGGAACAAACACGGTGTGAGCGCCGCTGAACCTGATCATCACCTGTTTGCTCCGTTCCCAGCAGAGATCCACACTCTGTACCTCTGAGGAACTTTCATACCTGAAGCCAATTTGGTACAATCAGCTGATGAGTTTGTTAGCTTGGTTCGGTTTCTAAATCTGTCGCAACAAACCAAATTAGTTCATTTATTGGTTTGATGTGTTCAGGGTTGGAATAACTAGTGTGAATACAGGTAAGCCTTACGCAATAATAAATAAATCAGTTAATTGCGTGATAAATTAAAACAAGCTCAATCATTTCCATTTGCATGATTGATCATTTCTCTTCTAAGTCCATTGATCTTTGATAATGTTTTCTTGTATTATTATGGCATTACCACTGACTTGAATGGTCTCAAAATAATATTATTGTTCATCGCAATAACTTCTAGCACAATTTATCAATAAAATTTTTTATTGTGACAGGCCTATAAGTGTCTGCCCCCCTCTTTTCTGGGTATTATTTTAGGCAACGTGAAATGAATAAAAGTGAGCTTTAAACAGATTCAACACCTCAGAGGTGAAAACGCGCTCATAAATATGCCAACCTTTCCTAAACTTTGTCTAAAAGCCAATCCCAGTACCACAGACATGGCCACTATGTGTGATAATAAAACCTCCTGTTAGATTTTTCAGACATTATCCTGTGGTTCAGTACCAGTTTCATGCCTCGCTGGATTTCAGAAGGAGCAAAGAGCTGCAGGAGGTTCAGGAAGCTCATGTTGGAGTAACTTTAACACTTCAAAAACCATCAAAAACAACAAACTTCAAGGCTTTTCAGCATTTACAGGTAGCGTGAGAGCTCCAGGTAAAAGTTTATGATTCATCTAGTTAAACTGTATTCAGAAATATCTTCTGAATAAAAGACATTTAATGCAGGAGAAAAAGGAAGCATTGTGTCTTCTGTGTGTTCCTGGTTTCTTTCACAGTGTTTGATTATGAAAAATAAGTTTTTAGTTCAGCATAAAACCTGGATTTAAGAAGGGTGGCCTGCAAATCAAAAGATCCTAGATGTTGAGAAGTGTGGACAAAGTGTCTCTGTCTGCCTTGCTGGGTCAATGTCTGTCCCAAAGGGATTCAAACAGAACCTTACTGTTGACATAAAGATCAATAAATTTATATTTCTACAGCTTTTGATCAAAACTCTTCTTTGCAGAGTTTATTTGTGGGGTTATTAATAAAATATAGATAGTTTTCTGACAGCTGGATGTTTTCTATAGAGCAGTGGGAGCTTTAAAATGCAGGTGCAAAGCCAACAGAGATGCAGGAAAAGTCTGGTCTGGATCAACCAAGTCCAAACAACCACAAACCGAGCCGCTGCCGCCAGTTGGCAGGTTTCCCCTCAGAGCCTCTTCAGGTGGTCTTCAGGCTTATTCTGCATCAATCCTAAACACTTTCTAAATTCAACAGGTTTGTTTTTACTATCAAAGACTTTCCACTGGTGAAGTAATGCACTGCTGATGAATGGATGGAAGTCATGTCAATACTCCCATTTTATTACGAATTAATGACAGTGCCACCCACAGTGGGTCACCCTAAATACTTGGACATAACCTGGCTGGCTCCAATCTACCGCTCATGTTTGCTGGATCCAACCTCACAAACATGGTGGAGGATTTGGCTTCGACAGGAACACTGGAACTACTTTACAGAGCCATAAAGGCCTGAAAAACATCAAATCCAGCAGGGAGCGTGCACCCTGTGAAAGCCTGTGTGTTTTTATACCACATCGGGAAAACATGGATTTGTTACATTAAAAACAAGACTGAAAAATGACAACATTATAAACAAGAATATGATGAAAATACCTTAATTTCTGCAAAAATTACTAAAATAAATATGTGAGGAATCAGGACAACCTTACAATTGTTGCTCCTTAAAATAGCTAAAATCACACACAGTGTTTGAGCAGCTTTGCCTCTAGTTAAACCTCAAATATATAGTTTGGAGATCTAGATCTTAGAAAGAATCTAAAATCTGTTGTTTCAATGTACAGAAAATAATCTAAAACTGAAGAACATTCGAACAACCGGCAACCGAAGCAAGTTTACTCTGAAAGCAGACCACAAGATGCTAAAATAAATCTCAAATAGGGAAGCAGAAGATATTAGAAATGTATACTTATCGCAATAAATCTGTACAAGTAGTGACTAAAGAAGGAAGAAAAGCACGCATGCATGATGATGATTGTTGGTTGATGTTGCACTTAGGTCTGTCGCGATATCAAATTTTGCTGGATGATAAATTGTCCCAGACGTTATTGCAATAAATGATAATATTGTTGTTTTGAGACCATTTTCAAGTAGCAAAATAATGCAAAAACACTCTTACGTATTAAAAAAGTGATTAAAAGTGTCAAAACCAATTAATCAAAATTAAGGCGTTAAAGTCCCGGGCCTGATTAAAATATCTTTCTGCGGGAAGCCCAGCATCCTGTCAGGTGTTTCAGAAACATCTGAGCTCCTCCTTATCTGATCGCTGAGGTGCATCATTGGTTCCACTCGACCTGTTCTGCTGTTTTATTGGCCTCACTGGAGGTCAAATGTCACAGAGATTCACTCAGTCATAAATACTTACAGATAGGACCAAGCCAACAGGTCAAGCTGACACAGGTCCTGGACACATTCTTTCACTTTACTTTTGTCGTGCAAAATAAAATACTAAAACAAATCCTTCAATCAGGCAGCAACACGGCAACCATTTTAGTTCCTTTAGGCAAGGCACTCTGAAAGCCTTCCTGTTTAGATAGATGTTTAAACGTGAAGTGAAGCGTGTAAAATCAGAGAACATCACAGCTCACTGCCTGGCAGCCTGATGGAAACGTTCATTTAAGATCCGCTGTGAGAAAACTTTACACCTCCAGGCTCTTACAGACCAGCTCAGAATAAAATGGATTTTCAGTAACCAGAATAATACCCTGTGCTGATTATTTAGGCTTTCTAATAATTTGCAAATCCTCTAAATTTGAAAAAAATTAACTTTACAGGAAATATTTTTCCATGTAATGATGACATAGTAAGGAGTAAAGAAGTGAATATTTTCCTTTAAACGCTCTTCAGGAGCAAAGGAATCGTTTCAGCCATGGATGATGAGCATTTCCACTCAGATCTAAGGGATAAAGTTGATAAAGCATCCTGTGCTGAAGAGTGATGGTTATCAGATGGAGGTAAACGCAAACAGAAAGTTCACTCAACCACAGCAGGTTGTGGTTTAGTTCTGTTTCCTCAGCTGATTGAAGCTGCTAAAAGATAAAAACACAACCTAAAATAACTTTTCCTGTAGTTCAACTTAAAGTTATGAGCTACAGTGAAACAAACAGGCAGAAATAACACATAGAAAATGGGACTAGGTGTTATTGTGTTAGGAAATCCTGTGATAATGTTGGTAAATATTGGAACCTTTAGCATTTTAAGTGACATCTTTAACATAAATACAAGTTTATAACATTTGGAATATAGTTTATAACATTTGGCATAGCAAAATCCCACAATATCTGTGCTACATTTTGGTTTCTACTAGCAGGAAAAAAAAACAACAAAAAAAAACTTTTTTTGATTGTTAACCAACTCTGGGCCTCCAGAACCGGTACGAGCCTAAACCCAGCCCTGAGGAATCTGATCAGCAAGTAATCTCAGCTGGAAGCAGATAAAGAATCCCTCTTGGCTGTTGTTTTAAATTAGCATTTTATCGCTCCTCTCTACACCCAACAGCAACATTTCATTGATCCATTTACTGTCAAAACACTTTAATTTGGCTTTTTACGTATAAATTCTTTAAATTTCTCAACTTGTGATTATACCATAACACAAACTCACCTTGTTTTTATTCATTTCTAAAACAATAGTAATTCTTCCACATGTAAATGGGCAAGGCACTTAACTCCAAGTTGCCCAACAGTCCAGCTATTAGATTATGAAAGCATCTGTTTGTCTGCTTTTAAACGCTTTAAAATTGTTGCTTTGATTGGAAAAACAACAGTAATAAACATTCATGAAGACTCCATGTTTATGACAGTATCATATCAGTCTTATGCAAATTAAGCTTTACCAAATTTCCTTTGTGGAAACATTATTTTGAAGCCTGACTTTACATATTTTAGTAATAAATAAAGATGTGGGTGCAGCTGCCAGACTTTCCTGTATGTGAGATTTCATTTGTTTAGCCAGCATGGTCGAGCTTTGAGCAACCTGTTGTCTGGAGTCGGCGCTTGCTACAGGTCACAGAGCCACTGTGCATACACACTTCCAGGAAAAGAGGCCCGCCATAACATCAGGAGACGATCGAAGCGGCGCTGACCCAGGCTGCCGCTCAACAGCACATCAGAGAGGCACTGACGTCACTCTGCGGAGGTTTTTCCAGGCCCTGCTTGCCCAGACTTGGCTCGCTAGCAATCAGGAATGTGATCAGGTCGACCTTTGTCGAACTAATCACTCACAGTAACCGCATAATGGGAGGAAAACCTGAGGAAAGTACAATCTATGAGTTTCTGTGTGGGTGTGGGGAAAAATACGTTTGGCTTTTTTCCAGTTGTCACGATTCTGCAGCTGCTGGATCAGCAAAAAGAAAAGAAAGACTTGTTTTATGGTCTGATGTTACGTCATCTGGCTGATCCTAACATGACCCCAGAGATTGCAAAAACAAATTGTTTCTACTTTTAGGATTTTAAACAAATAATAAAATATACTTCTAGAGCCATTTTATGCACCAAAATTTCCTCGTGTAGAGATTTGGAGAAAGGATGCATCTAAAAGTTGCAGGATCAGCTCAGGAAATCTGGTATTAAGCATCTCGGGTTTAGATCAAAGTGTATTTATATGCCAGGACGGCCTAGTCAAAGTACAGACCCAAATCTATTTGCTAATCTGTGGCAAGGCTATGAATCTGGTCCAATCCAAACTAAGGTTGAGTTACGTTCCAGTCGCAGGAGGGTTGGGGTGTAAAGCATGTCTTCAGGGGGCTTGGATACTTCTGCTGCTTCACTTTTCAGGTTTTTATTTGTAGACTTGTTGAAGACGAATTTGTTTTGACTTTGCAGCTCAGCACTACTTGGTGCAGGTTGACCCAATTTAGGGTTGTAGATAAGTCTGTCGCAATAAGCAATAAACCAATTAATAACATGATGATTAAAAACAAGCTTGATCATTTAAATCTGGATGACTGTTTTTCTTGTGTTTCTCTCTTTCTACCAACAACTGGATGATAAAAGTCTTCAGTCTGGTGCTTTGGTCTCAACTACCCCCTTTTTTTAAGGTAATGTTTTCTTAGAGAGACTTCATTTCATTTGTTTCTGTCTTCCAATTCTGTGTTAAATGCTCATTAGATATTAAAGTTTATTGTTCTTATACAGGGAATACTTATATTTTATGCCAATATCATATATTATTAATTTAAAATGGTCTAAAAACAACATTTTAGTATTAATTGGACAATTTAACGTCCAGCAAAGCTTGTAATTGTGAAAGGTGATAAACTAACAGAACAGGACGAGGTTTAAGGGTGTGAATACTGATCTGAGGCACTGTGTGGCTCCAATTAATAACTACCAAGTAATCGATTATTCCAAAAACTAATAAATAAAAGATCAAAATAAATAACAGATTTGGAAAAAAATGGTACATTCTACAAGTTTTTAATTTAACTTAAACATTTTTCCATACATTAAAAGACAATATAAATATTTAAAGTAAATAAACAAAACAACAGAAGGAACAAATACAATGAATTATGAAGTTTCTCGAACAAAACTGTCCTTCAAGTTGAGACCAAAACACCAGACTGAAGACTTCTATCACCAAGTTTTTGGTAGAAAGAGAGAAAAAGGAATTGTGCAACTGGAAATTATTGAGTTTGTTTTAATTTATCATGCGTTTATTTGATATATTGTTTATTGTGACAGGCTTGACCAGGATATGAATTTTATACCATACTGCACATCCCTTGCTGGTATATGTGATTTATTTTTATTACTCCAGGTTAAGCCGTGCGTCTAACAACTGTAGAGGTTCATGTTGGTGTTTGTTGATGTTTTAACAGACAGAATGTGGTTCATTAGCCAAATTTAAGGCAGGCTTATTAGCGCTTTCCACTTCCTGTAAATACGACTTCACTCATCAGCCCACAACCAAGCGGTCTTCCTGAAGCGTGACAGTAAAAACACTTGTTTTGTTGTGACCACATCAACATCAGGTGGAGCCACGCTGCGACAGACCAGCAGTCGTACACGTGTCTGCGCGCCTGTGCACGCACTCAATTAAGCCTCCCAGTCGTAAACAGCAGCTCTCTGCTAATGTATGGCTCCTTTCACATGCAACACGGCGCAGAGCGGGCGAGCGGGCGGTCCCGGCCGGCCGCAGCTGTGACGTCTCACATGTGGAGTGTTGTTGATATAAGGAGGAACACCAGTGGAAAATTGGAGCTGGAGCTGGTGGAGCCAGACTTGTGACTTCCTGATAGGAAGACAGTGCAGGCTGACCCATTATTTGTTTTGTTTAATGGAGATATTTATATCTGCAAAGGTCTGCAAGACCACAAAAGGGTTCCTAAAGTAAAAACTTTGGAGTAAAAGCGTCAACTGGAGTTATGAATTGTACTCCACTAAGTGTAGCACTACTTCAACATATCTTTACTCAAGTAAAAAATAGCCATCCAGGGAATTACTGAAAAAGTATTTGGTAAAAAGTCTACTCAAGTACTGAGTAACTGATCAAATTATAGATCAATTAATATTGAAAAATTACATCAACAGACAGACCAAATTTTAAAAATATGTGGAAATGATGGTATTTTTTGCACAAACAACAGCAAAATCAAACAAAATATTTATTTTCCAAATCAGTTTCTTTCAATAAAAAACTTATGAAACTTCAGCAAAAACTGCAGGTGTGTGAATTTTTGGTTAAAATGCGTTTTTTTTTTCTCTCTTTTTTTCAGTGGGTAGATAATGCAGAACTTTTACTCAAGTGAGAGTAGCAACACTTCATAATAAAATTACTCAAGTAAAAGTAAAATGTACAGTGTAGTGAAAAGTATATTTATTTATTTTTTATTTTATTTTATTTTTTTCAAAAAAAGTTACTTAACTAAAGGTAACTAGTTGCTACTCAACTCTGGCTTTAATCAACAGAAACTAATGGAACTGGGTTAACTTTCTTTAAGCTGCCACACAAACTCCTCTAAGCCTTTTGCAAGCTGCTACAAGCTGCACCAAACCAGAACTCGGGTCAAAAACACACAAAGGAGAGCGGCATGTGGGTTAAACTAGACGGTCTACTTTTAAAACCGAGCGGAAGTGTGACACAGCCCCTGGATGCTGGAAGTCATTAGGAGGGAATACAATGTTCAGGAGTCAGAAATAGGCGACGATGACCCGCTGGTCTGAGCCGTCCTCTAAAAATAAAGATGGAGTCATGAAAATAAGGAGGCTCGATTCAGAAAGATAAAGTTTTCACTCCTTCATGCGAAGATTGAGCTTCTTTTCGGCTCCTCCAGAGCAGTTTGGGATATAAAAAGGCACCTTCAGCTGCAACGAGATGGATGAAACCACATTTCTAATTACGACGTTGTGTTGCGGCGAGGCATTCCCCTCTTTAAGCGTCTATTATGGGCCGCTGGATCCCTGCCTGCCCGAGGTCACCGCAAAGCGCTCCTGACTAAACTGAATTTAAGAGCACCTAAATGCACAATGGGGGGAAAATTATAATCATTTCAGCAAAATCGGTGGTGTCACAGAAAAATGGGAGGAATGTTAACTGTAAGAGCCATAAGGTCTGCTTGAATCTCAGGTGGAAGGCGGCTCCTTTTTTTTTTTTTTTTTTTTTTTTTGAAAGCTCGTCTTTCTGGAAGTGGGATTCATTTGAAAGCTTTGTAAACAAACAGACAGCATTTTTCATTCCTCTTATTGCAACTATCTCCAAGTTTCCCTCTAGTTTCTGCAGGAGATCCTGTCTAACTTCAGGATTTTTAGTCATTCAGCTTTGATTAGTGGAACTAATGCAATTTGCATGGATCAATCAAAAGTTATATAGTAATAAAAATAGGATTTCAACTTAAAATGGTAAAATTTTATTGAAAATATAGTCATTTTGGCCCAGAAATCACACATTTGTTAGCAATCACACATCAATTCATATCCACTTTAACAACTAACATTTTTTTCTAAATGCATCTCATAGATTAATATGAATAAATGTAGTTATGTATTCACAATTAATACTATATACCAACTTAGAGTTGTTCTGGTTTGATCAGAGGGCACAGTCTCTGGTATTTCAAAGGAATCAGAACCAAAATAAACTGTTAAACATTGGTTAAATGGATGGATGTGAATTGATTTCAGGCAACAAAATGGGTGATGGATGTTCAGAAATCATATTCCTAATGACCAGAATGCTTAAAAATCTAAAATCTGAACCAAAAACTTGATTTAAACACCCTTCGTCAACCAGAGAATAAAGTTAGAGTAAGATTATCCCCCTTATCTTGGTCTGATTGCAGTTAAACTAAAAAGTGCAGAGGACAAGTTAATATTTAATGCACTTCTATACCAAGAATGATGTGAGATTAAAAATTTTATACAACGAGAGGGAAAACAGGGTGGAGAAACAACTATTTTCAGTATTTGAAGGGAATTTTCAATGAAAAATTGTCTGGTTATGATCTCTGGCAAACAGATTGGTGCATTGGTACTTTGCAAACAAATCTCAATGAATCTCCATATTGGTTTCATCATTTCTGATGTTACATTGAGCCAAAGTATCCACCTTAAATGCTTTTTCTTGTCATTTGATTGGACAGTTTTTACCCAAACATACTAATTATTGCCACTTCCTAAAGTTTCTGAAGCAACCATGTGACCGGCTTCAGTTTAATATAAAATCTCCAACATAAAGTGTGTCCTTTTGTAAAGTAGAAGGAGGATAATCACTTTAAATCCTCTTATTTCTCCTTCTCAACACCACTGAGTTCAAGGATTTTCACTGTAAAACTTTTTTTTTCTGCAAAACCAAGTAAATTATGTTTGCTGGGCTTCAACTTTTCACCTTATTTTCATATAAGTGGGTAAAAGTCTGCAACAATCACTATTTTTACATGTGGTTTGTAAGCTAAACTTTCTGCAATCAGTGATATTATAAAGGGAACTCATATTTTGTTTACAGTCAGTTATAAATCTTGAATGTTTCTCAAAATTGTCACAAAGTAACATATTGGATATGTTTAATTTATTATTTTTGGCTTCATTTGAAACATTTTTCTACAGATGGATGTTAAATTTTAAACTATGTGAGATTATAAAAATGAAATCTCCAACATTAAATTTGCCATTTTTGGTAACTAAAACCTGAATAATAACACTCAATTCTCTTAATTCTCCTTTCCAACAACTGTTTTGCTGCTAAAGTAAATTCAATGTATTCTTAAAAATGTATTTTGTTTTAATTACTTCGTGTGCTTTTTATGACAACTGTGTTGCAGTTTCTTTGTTTTGTTATGCTTTGTTGACATAATTTGTTTAATTAAGTTATGTGTATAGTCTGTTTTTAGTTGGACAAAATGAGCATTGTCCCGGGATAACAAATGAAAAATAGCATTTTGGCTAATTCTAGCGTATTATAGTAAAGTTAATTAATGTGCATTGCCCCTACCTAATATGTTCAATTAAATTTTCAAGTAAATCAAGACCGTGTTCAAATCACCCAGACTGTAAATAAACTGTACAGTCTATATTTGTTTACTTCGAGATCAAACTGTACTTTAAAATAGATTTCAATGATGTAAATACAGAGCTGTAATAGTGAACCGTGACTCCACAGTTTTTGTAAATATCTAAACATGGAGGTTTGTTTTGATACAAGAAGCCAGGCAGGTTTGGGCCATGTTGGTTCTGAGCTGGAAGCGATAGAAACTTTTTAACAGACGGATGGATCCTCTGCAGCGCCATAATTCAGTCACACTTTCCCTGGAGCTGTTGCTGCTAACAGGCTAACAACTGCTGCCGTTTTCACCGGGAACAACAAACACCAGAGTCTGTAAAAGTTGGTTGGAAAACCACAGAAATGTCCACTCACCCGTCTCTGCCGGGGTTTTCATCTTTGTCGAAATCTTCGGCGGCTCCCTCCGTCACCAATCCCGTCGACGGGTAACTTCAGACGGTAGCTTTTAGCTGAGTTAGCAGCGGCTCCGCACTCCTTCCACCCCCCGGTGTTGTTCTAGCCAAAAAAAGAGCCGAGAAAAAAAACCCCGAATGGAGTTTAAAACACACGGATTCACTGTGAAAGTTGCTGGTTTAAATCAGCAAAGTTGTCCCAAAGCCTCTGGAGCTGTGGGGGAGGAGGGGGAGAAATCCAGTCCGGTCCGGCTGAATGGTGAAAGTTTGGAGGAGTCAGTCCGTGCTGCCGTTGGCCGCTTCTGGAGCAACGGAATGTGGCGAGTTTAAATTTTCACTCCTATCGCTGCAGCAGCGGCGGCGGTGTCGCATGTTGGAGTCCTCCGGGGCAGCGGCAGCATCTTCCTCCTGACAACAGCCGCGCTTCGGGGAGGAACAAAAGTACCGAAGCCAACTCACTTCTTTCTCTGTGCCCCCTCTTTTTCTTCTTTTTCCACTCAGTCACTTCGTGTTCTCTCTCCAGCACCCCCTCCTCCTTCTTACACAGCCGGGGTGTCGTGTTTCGCTCTCCTCCTGCCACACGGGGCCGCCCACGCTGACCCACACAGGGAGGGAGGGAGCGAGGAACCGAACGCCCACTCTTCAAAGATCGTCTATGATATGCCAAGCATTATGATTATTAATGAAAAGATGGAAAATGTTTTGTTACAATAACCATTTCCATTTTCTTTAGTAACTTTTAGGGGGGGGGGGGGAATTAAGTATTTTTACTACGCTGTACTTTTTTACTTTTACTTGCGTAATTTCATTGTGAGGTATCACTACTCTTACTTGAGTAAGAGTTTCTGGACTTTCTACCCACTGTGTGTAACTTCACTGAATAAAGAACAAACTTGTCCTAACCAAAAATTCACCAGACAGCACAGTTTTTGTAATAAAATTCCATAAGTTCTGTATTAACAACACAAAAAAAAATTTGGATTTTTTTTTTCTTTGTCTGATTTTATTTCGTAGATACAGTGTTTATATGCATTACTCTCATTTTGTTCTTTAAAATACCAATATTTCCGCATACGTTTTTGTTTTGGTCTCTGTTGGTGTAATTTTTAAATATCAAATAATTTATGTTTTGATCAGTTGCTCAGTACTTGTGTACTGTTATACCAAATACTTTTTTTACTCTTATTTGAGTAATTTCTTGGATGGGTTCTTTTTACTTTTACTTGGGTAAAAATATGTTTAAGTAGTGCTACTGTTACTTGAGGACAATTTTTGACTACTATATCCTCAGCTACTTGTGTTTTAACCTGGTTTTGTGGGTGTTTTTCTCAAAACAAAGAGAAAGCCAGATTGTAATTATATGTTAATTTCTTTTTTTTAGGAATTAAGCAAAATTTCTTCTCATATTAAAAGAAAAAGTGGGGACAAAAACCCTCTGCTTACTAAGTTGTGAGCATGATCTCATTAATGTTAAGCTTCAACAATAAAGATTCACACCAGATACTGGTACCATATATTATCCACATATATGAAGGAATCAAAGCAAATTAGATTACTTTTAATGCAAAGTGGACAATCTGATATTTTAAAGCAAGTTTTAATGCATTTTTACTTTAAAAGTGTCATTATTTATCAATTATTTATCAAATAATGCAAAATTGATACTTTTAATGTAACCTTGCATTATTTATCAAATGATACTTCATGAAAACAGTCTGCTTCATGTTCATGACAGTTGCTGTGTTATGTTTATGACGGTGTCATGTCAGTCGTATGCTCAGTCCTTCAAATGAAATGTTATCACACTAACTTAATGGTTCCACCTCCGCTGCTTCCTCAGATTTACAAACAAACCCTATTTTCTTTAGTTTAAAATTAGGAAAAATAATTATCTACTTCACTTTGCTGATTTAATTACTGACAAAATAAATATATTTCTGTGTTTAGTACTTAACCCTGTTGCTTTTCTGTAACTCAAACAAGCAACAGATGATCCTTGAGATGATTATGAGGTAATGAACAATGGTGCCCCCATCATACTAATAGACGATCTTTGAGACAGACCCCGGTCGCTGCTTGCCGCTTCGCTTTTTGTCGCTCGCTCTCGTTTCGCGCGTCCAGGCGTTGCCATGGATACCGATTACAGCCGCGGGTGACGAGAGGCGCCCGTGTTTATCCGTAAACCGCGACATCTAGGCGGCCAATCGGCCATTTTTTTCGGCCGCTGCGGGACGGAAAGGTCTAATCAACAGGTGTCCTGTCCCTAAAGGAATGACTGGGCCATTTACATTGATTGTAATTACAAGAGGACAGCGCCTGCAGCTCATCAGGCTGTCATTAGCATTATGTGGCTCGAAGTTACTCCCACACGCCCTTTTTCCGGGCTAATGAAGGGCCCTTCAGCTCTCACAGCCGCTCTTGGAGGGAGAGGTGTTTGAAGAAAGGAGCAGTAATTACACAAAGGTGGGCCGAGGAAGGAGATGAAGTGCCAGCAGCACTAAAGTGTTGAATAGCTGCGGCTCTTTCCACCTTATTTCCGGCTCATTAGTCACAACCATCACAAACTTTAGCCTTGCTATGATTCACAATCCTAATCAGACTGAGTTCTGGTTCTTATAAAATCATATTGAGAAAAGTGATGACGTAACACCTACAAACAATGAAAAAGGCTCATTTCCGGCCTCTTTTCTACTCATTTCTACTCTTTAATTTCCCACCTTCTCCTGCTTGTACCCTCTTGAAAACAACCCACCTGTATGACTACTTACCTCCCCAGTAACAGCTAATATATTGATTATTGATTGTCATTTATGGAAAAAATACAACGTTCCTTGGCAAAGATTATTAGTTTACTGTCAGTTTACATTTAGGCCTGTTGCAATAAATCAATTGATTGACAATTTTGTTTACAGAGACTTCATAATTAATTTTATTTGTTGTTTCTGCTGTTTTGTTTATTTATTTTGCATATTTAAAATGTCTTCCAGTTCCAGTGTTAAATATTCATTATAATTTAAAGGTTATTGATCTTTGAGAATGTGTTCTTGCATTATTATGCCATTACGATTATATTACTGCTCCTTCACGTTGAGAGGAGCCAGCTGAGGTGGCTCGGGTGTCTGGATGCCTCCTGGACGCCTCCCTGGTGAGGTATTCTGGGTCCCACCGGGAGGAGACACCAGGGAAGACCCAGGACACGCTGGAGGGAATATGTCTCCCGGCTGGCCTGGGAACGCCTTGGGATTTCCCCGTAGGAGCTGGAACAAGTGGCTGGGGAGAGGGAAGTCTGGGCCTCCCTTCTTAGGCTGCTACCCCCGCGACCCGATCCCGTAAAAGTGGAAGAAAGGACAATAAGACAATTTTTAAGATATTGAGACTCAGAGAACCACACTGAAAATCTTTTTACACACATGGAAAAAATCTGGAACAGGGCTGAACCTTCCCAGGAGAGTCCAGTCTACTGAAATTAAAGCTGCAGTGCCTAACTTTATATAAACATTTTTTTTTTTTACATATTTGTTAAATTTATTATATCATGACAGCATATGACAGATAATTTGTGAAAAAAATTGAGCTCCTCTGCTGTCTCCCAGTTACAAACAACCAATCACAGCCAGAAGGAGGATTTTAGCGTTGTTAATCACTATTGTGTATGTGCTTGCTGCTATGCTGCACAACATAGCCTGCCACAAATGCTGAAGGTAGTTAGCATAGCCACTGAAGTTGGCAGATTAATGGTTTTCCTGTACTGTCAAGTTGTTTCTCCGCATTTAGTATATTAAGCAGCTAGTATGAGAATGATTGACAGCGCAAAGACCCTCCTCCTGGCTCTGATTGGTTGTTTTTGACCGGGTTTCTGGGTTTATTTTTCTGAGTTAAGATCTCAACAACTTCCTGTTACTGTTACCATTAGCTTTCTACCAGAAAATCCTGCAGTAGAATGTGGGATTATCAGTTTGTGGTGCTAAACTCAGGAAGCCACACCCCCAAAAATAATTTTGGGAGTTTTCTAGTCAAAGTCTGCACTTAGATCTGATGGAGTGGCATGATTTTGAAAAAAGGGTTTCATAGTTAAAAAACCTTCAATGTAGGCAAATGAAAGCATGTCTGAAAGAAAAACTCTTCATAAGTGTCTTCAGTCAGAGGGCTGACTGTAATACAGACTGCTACAAAAGATCTTTCCTGCCAACAGTCATCACTACCTACAAAAACTCGTTGAAGAATCTGAATTAATTTGAGTTACAGCAACATTTAATTTCCCTTTTGGATCAAGAAGTATATTTTAGTTTGAATTTGAAAAATGGGGCAAAATTCCTCCATATTGAATAAACATTTTAGCTATCACATTTGGAGGTACTAAGGATGTTTTTAGGCGCAGGGATGTTTAGTTTTTCACACAGAGACAGGCGTCATGTTAGAATGTGACTGCAGATGTTCCCGATGTGGTTTTCAGCTCAGGATGAACTTTTGCTCCACCTGAGGACGCGCGAAGAGGAGCACCTCGAGGAAGAGGAGCGTGAACGTCTCTGTTGTGTCTGTTTTCTTTCCCCACGACAACCTCAAACTGAGAGGCGCCTGTGAAATCTAACAAAAGGCGCTTCAATTAAACCGTTAAAGATGAAACCAACTGTTTCCCTTTTCCATGTTTTTCTTTTTTTCAGTCTGGAGGTTGTGCTTTAAATATAGATTTGCGTACAAGAATCCACCTAGTTCAATGGAAATATCATAAATTATAATTAATGCAAATGAAACAAAATTCTGCTTTCTGTTTGTGAGTTTTTAGACAGCGAAACCGAGTGGCTGTGTGGGTGGGGAGATGCCACACAGCATCAGGAAAAGGCTTAAATCAAAAAGCCAACCTCCCACCACGCCTTCATTAAAAATCAGCTGTACTTATTCCACAATAAAAGCACATCTTAAAAGCTTACAGTGTCTGTGTGCATCCTGACAGAAATTAGAAACACAAAAACAAAACACATAGAAGGCTGTTTAAACGAGTTTTTATGATTTTTACATTGCCTTTATAGTCATTTTGTAGCACTTTGAGATTCATATGTAAATGCTTTATAAATAAAATGTTATTATTTAGAAGTTATGTGACACACAAAGTCACATTTAATGTTTAATTTGAGTGAATTGTGATTTAAAACATGTTTAAAATTTGCCAATTGAGATTAGTTTGGGCCGCACTTTTCTAACGTTTCTTTATAGCATAAAAACATACAGTTTTTCTCAGTCATAACTACAGCATTTTGTACAAACAGGAAAACTGTCTGGATTACTTGCAAAACTCAGTTTTTTTCTCTAAATCCTTAGATCATCTCTGAAAATTAAATATCTGTAAAATTAACAAGTCAGAGCCTCAGAATGTATTTTGTTTTTACATTTTGATCAACATGACAAAAGCAATTGAAAATGTATGAAAAAGCAGAGAATTGGACATAATCACCTGATGATGTACAAAAGCATATGCATTTTCTCAGAACAGGAAAATTATTTTTTTTATGTACACAAATCACTAAATTATTTTAGTAATTACATTTTTACTCTAACTTGAGTGATAATTAAGTAGTTTTGAGAATTTCAATTGTGTTCTGAGAAATGAACCATAGCAATGGAGAAAAACTGTGATAAAGTACATAAAGTTTCATGTTGTAAGATGGAAAAATGTGGAAAAGTTCAACGCATGTCAATCTTTTTCAAAAGCTTTGTGATTTACGTTAAATATAATCCTAATTGTGATTATTAACTCTAATATTTGATCTTCTTTTGAGGAGGCTTAAGTGAAAAATTGTGATATTTTCCATTTGAAAAGTCTGCAGAAGTAAAAATGAAAAGAATGTGGAAAATGTTCTGCAAATTAAATGTTTTGACTTTATGAAAAGGCTTCTGTGTTGAAAGCTCTGACCTATTAGCTTATTTCAGAAGTTTCCAATGATTTGTTATAGAGTCTTAGATATCCAATACAAAAGTCACAGATGCAGAGAAACGGCAGAGTTTTACTTTCTGCAGTCGGGGGATGAAGCTGCATGAGAAAGCTGCAGCAACAAAAGCCCAGCAGGGGGTCTGATGGTTCCACTGGTGTGGAGTGCTGGGGTAATCGGTCCTAAGTGATCACCAGAGTCACTCTGGGTTCATTACTGAGGTGGTAATGAGAGGAATCAGTAAACAGGGCAATCAATCAGCATTGATTGGTAAACAATAAAGAAGGATTTAACATACCTGTACGTTTGGTTGAAGATGGATTTAGTTTGGCTACAGATGGGAGGTAATTACATTTAGTTGACTAACATTTAGTATTACACTCCACTTTTTACTCTTACTTGAGTAACTTTATTATGGAGCGGTGCTGCTCTAACGTGAATAAAATGTCTGGATACTAACTGACAAGCTTGTTTTAAATATTCACCTGCATTTTTCATTAAAGTTTCACAAGTTTTATATTGAACTAAATTTATTTGGAAAAATGTTTATTTTGTTTGAAATCTGCTGGATTTACTTAGAAACCTTTTTAAAATGTAATTTGAATAACTAATTGAGCATGCTCCACTGTTTGATAACTAGAATCAATATGAATGTCTGTGATTGAATTCAAATAATTTCTTCTGTAAAGAGCTTTGAGAAATAAACTGAATAAACTGAACTGATTCTATTATTTCATAATTATATTATTTATATAAATTATTTTCACTTTGGTCTTTAAAATACCAAAGTTTCCACATAAATTTATATTTTGTTTAATCTGATGATGTAATTTTTAAATATTAAATGACTAACAGTTTGATCAGTTACTCAGTACTTGAGTGGATTTTTACGTTTACTTGAGTACAAATTTTACATCCAAGTCTAATTATTAACTTTTATTGACCTTTGTTGTTAGAAACAACATATAAAACTAAAATCTTCTTATGTTTTTCCAGTTATGAATTTTAAAAGTGCTGACTAAGTGTTTTTGGGTGAATACCGTGATGGTGGAAAAACGAAATGAAACCCCAGAGGAAATGTTCCGGACTGAACCGGGATTATTCCCCTATTTATTTTCATAAAAGTGAGCGATTTCTGCATGAGGAAATCTGGCTTGTTTTGAAAATGGAAAACCGGCCCGAGGGGGTCAAATGGCAGCCAGGCCACACCCAGAGAGCGACACGCACGGCCTCGACAGCGCGGCTTTCAACGGGAGAGACCTTTTCACGCCGGCCCATCTGCATGCATAAGAAAACACAGCCTCCAACTCCAAGGGCCAAAATGAGAAGCCTATTAGGTTGGTGAGAGTTTGTGCTGCTGTTTTTCTGCTAAAGATGGAGTGATGAGGACATTTTCCATGTCGTGTTGCTCTGCGCCAGCCCGACAGCGTGTTTGTGGAAGAAGGAGGCCCTTGTATGTTCCTCTCTGTCTGCCTGTCTGTCTGCCCTCTGGCTGGTCAGATGATGTCTGTCTGTCGCTGCTGCTCTTTGTCTTCTACTCAAAGCTGTCTTGCATGTGCAGATAAGCAAGAAAGATGTTGCAAATGGATGGAGGAAACACACAAGAGAGGGTTTTAAAGAAGGATAAAAAAACAGAGCTTGACAACTTCTACTTATTGAGGGTAAGTGGAGAGAAAGGAAGAGTGAGGCAGGGAGTGAATGGGTCCTTTGTGATCAAAAGGCTTGTTTATTTTCTTGGCGCTTGAACTCTTCAGGAGCCACATTGGGCCTGTCTGCGCTGCTTAACACGGGTCCTTATTGCCTGCCCGACATCCCAGCAACCGGACCTGGATCGCAGACGTGAGCCGGCTCAGCTCAGAACCAAAACAAGCAAACGAAGGATGGAAAGAAGATTTCTGGGCCACTTAAAGCGCAGGAAGAGGAGAAATATTCAGCTCAAAATCCATCTGAGTCCCACTTAAAACTGAAAGTTCATCTTATTTATTGTTGGTAAATATTTCATTGATGTGAAAGGAGGAAAAAAAACACAATTTTCAAAACTTTTTACCAGTAAAAAATGACTCAACGGTCAGTATTTAGAACCATGTTTGACTTCAGTTACAGTTTCAGGGAGTTTAACTACTTGGAGAAACTGACCTCTCTCCCTCTGTTGTAAAAAAACAAAAATAAAGCAGGATGGAAAACATCTTTGAACATCATTTTTCAAGTCATGCCACAAATTCTCCTCTGGATTTAGATCTGGACATTGATCTGTATTTAGCTCCATCCATCTTGTCGATTCTGGCATCTTCCCTCAGTGCAAAACACAAAATCTTACCTGATATTTTTGGCCTAGTTTCAGGTGCAAATATCTTACTAGATTAAACTAACTTAACTAATTTTTCAGCAAGACATAAAAGCATATTTTAAGTCTATAATCCTTTAGATATTTCACTTCTAAGAAGTAATTTTCCCTGTGTTATAAGAGAAAAAATACCTTTTATCAATATTAAAGAATTATTGACTTAAAACAAGCTCCTATCTTGATGAAGTTACATGTAAGTTAGTTTTTGTCTTATTTCAACTAGAAACTAGACAAAAATAGTTTGTGTTTTTGCAGTGCAGTCCCTGCACCAGCTTCCAGTCGGGTTTTTTTTTTTAAACATTAAGTAAGTCTAAACTTAAGGAAATTCAGTGGATTTTGTATAATATCAGGTCCTGTGTTTGAAGTATGTCCAGTCATTTTAACATGTAAACTGGGATAAAGGCTGTGCAGTTCACGGTGTTCTGCTGGGTTAGGTTACTGTTGCCATGACGTCCATATCATGTTTGATCATTCTTCCAAATCTATCAATCAATCAATCAATCAGTCAATCAATCATCTCTGACTTACACTTTAATGCTCTGAGTGACTCCAAATGGTCAGATAATTAGTAGCCTAATTAATCAGAAAGTAGGTTCTGCTGTCAGTTTCACTTACAGCTTAAATAATCTTTACATTTACATTTTTTAAGCAAATTTAAAAACCAAAATCAGAATAATCATCGCCCCACATATGTAGGCTGTTGGACCTTTGCTGCACGTCTTCCCTCCTTTTCTCTCAGTACATTTCCTGTCTGAATTCTGCATAAATAAAGTACCACAGAAAAGCCTTAAATAATTAATCACTACTTTGTGTAGATGTGTCATAAAATCCAGTTGAGGTATGTGGTTGTAATTTAACAAAATGAGGAAACGTTCAAAGGTTATGAGTAATTTTGAAAGGTGTTGTACAAGTAGTGCTCCCTTCACATATCTTCATATCAGGATTATGATTGCTTTATCTTTTTACAGCTTTGTCTTACTCCAATCTCTGGCTCTTATGCCTCATTCATGGAGGAAAGGTCTTTACAGTGGCTGTTAATTACCAAGATTATTAAATATATTAAATCTAAATTAAGTTGATAATATTAGTAACAGGATAATTAAAAATTAAAATAACAGAAATCCAAAACATCAGCTGTATCTGAGGCAGAATGAAGAAAGATGTTGGCTCTATTGGAAAAAATGACAGCAAATATGAGCGTTATTGTGTTTAAAAATCTTTTTCTCAACAAAACCTCTGTTTGCAGATGGATTAGAGGTCGAAACACTCCGTGTTAGTAGGGATGGGGCCTAAAATACTGATATGGAAATGTACAGGACACTGCAATGAGCATCTACAGATCACAACCATTCTCTCAGCTGCTACTTTCCTAGCTTCCTGTCTGCACCAGCTGTGCTGCAGCCAGCACCACCATTGTGGCGATTCAGCTTCAGCCATGTTCCTTAACCTTCTGGCCTTTTTTACAGCATTGCTATCAATGTCGGGTTCTGGTTGTGGTAGGATCTCAGCACACATTAACCAAAGGCTCTTAATGATGCAATAAAACCGACTTTCATGATTCATATGGGCACACAAAAACAAAAACAGCCAACCAATGGAAATCAGATGTTGGACTTAATTCAAAGTAATTGTGTCCCAACAGCAAAGAGGAACAGTGGGTTTTAATTAACTGTTGTGCTCAGTAACGAAGCAGATCAGAGCATTTCTAATATATTTAAAACAGAAGTGTCCAAACTTTTTGCCATGTGAGACCAAATTGTAGACTCAAAAGAAGTCAGGGGGGGAAAGAGCAAACTAAAAGTCAAGTGACCTGATATTTATTGTGTATCCAAAACTTGAAAGGGATTTTTACGACGGTGTATTAGGGGTACTGGAGACAGAACATAAGGAGTAAATTTAAGCTAAAAACTCAGAAATTTTGCGATTAATCTCTGAAATTTTTTAGAAAACTTGGAAATTTTCAAAAGAACAATTTTTGACATTTGAAATTCAGAAATTACCAAGTTTTGTGGACAGAATTTCTGATGTTAAAAATGTGATGTTTTTTGCTTGCTTTTTGTAGAAGATGTAGCAGATTTTGCCTGTTTTCTGTATTAAAATTATGTTGGTAACTATTTTTAGCCTGACTACAAATTAAAAACCATTTAATTTAAAATATACCCATCCATGGACCAAACTTGGGTCACTTTTGAATTGCAGTTGGGGGCCGCACACAATCAGTACCAGGACCACAAATTTGCCCCCGGGTCACAATTTGGACAGCCCTGATTTAAATGATGCAGCTTGGGAGGCTTCTTGCCTCCCCTCTGTCTCTCCCTCGTCCCTCCAGCTGGTATTCACACATCTATAATGGGATTAACACACTGCTGCATCAGGCAGAGGAGAAAAAACAAAAAAGAGAGAAAAGATGATGAAGAAACAGTGAAAGAGAGAGAGAAAAAGAAAGAGAGTGAAGCAGAGAGAGAGAGAGAGGTCCCAAAAAGGAAAACAAACGTTTAGTGGAAAGAAAAGTCTCTTTCCATCTGCGTGTTTTTAGGCCATGGGAGGTCACTGGGAACTTTTTACACTCATTTGAATTTCAGGAAAAACTGCGCCTGGCATTTGTTTTCTCTAAGTACATTAAAATCAGCAGGAGCAACGATTATAAATACAAATTAGACTCATAATCATCAGATCTGCTGTGAAGAAGTGAAAATACCTCAGTAATCCCAGAGAGGATTTTCTCTGCTAAATTAGTTTCTTCACACTTTTAGTATTTAATTATGTTAATAAAAACCTTTTTTTATTTCATTTATTTTGCTGCTTCTTAATAATTCCTAGAAATCATATTTCAGATCAACCTGAAGCGCCTCAAGATACTGGACAAAAAACAACAACAATTGAAAATGTTTGTTTTTCTGCTTATTTTTTTAAATTAAAGATCCTCAGAGTTAAGGAGGAACGTTTCATTTTATTTTGGGAGATGTAGATGTATAATCTATTCAATCTGCACCCATCCCTGCGGGTCATACTGGATGACGCGCAGGGCTCTCCTGAGTTTCGTTGTAAATATTTTTGGTTTATATTAAACCACCATGAAACTTCCAGTGGTGCTTTAGTGCGTCACTAAAAACATGACATCCACTCGCTGCTTCTGGCTTTGTCAATATCTCAAGACTAAGGAAGTCCAAGAAAGATCTTTCCTTTCTTTATCTTATTATCCTGAAATGTTTAATTATCAGTTTAGTTGCTGATCCAATGCTATACATAATTTTTCTCCCCATTCAGTTTCACAGGAAGCTCAGATCAGGAATGTGACGATGAAGGTTTAACCTACTAGTTGGGTAGTAATTAGTTATACTTATTTGGGTAACTTTCTTTGAAAAAGAAATACTTTTAGGAGTATTTTTACAACACTGTACTTTTTACTTTTACTTGAGTATTATTTATGAAGTATTTCGACTCTTACCTGAGTAATATTTCTGGATTTTCTACCCACTGAATGAAAAACAAACATGTTTAACCAAAAACTCACCAGACACAGACTCACACCTGCAGTTTTTGTTAAAGTTTCAAAAGTTTTGTTATTGAAAGAAACTGATTTGGAAACATTTCCTTTTCCCTAATTTTGTTAATTTTTTTTATTACGTTTGTGAATTATTGTCATTTTAGTCTGATGATGTAATTTTTAAATATTAAATGACTAATTTGATCAGTTACTCAGGACTTGAGTAGACTTTTTACCAGATATTATTTTTTACTCTTGTGTAATTTCTTGTATACTTGAGTAAAAATATGTTGAAGTTGTGCTACTCTTACTTGAGTACAATTATTTTTGCGAACTCTGCTCACCCCTGCCTATTTGCAGACCTGAGCCAAGTCTGTGATAAAGAGGTGAGTAAGGGAAACCTGAGAGGACAGACAGGAGGGGGGAGAGTTGGCAGGATGAAGAGTGAGGAAGTGAGGATGAAGATGAGCAGCAGCCAGCGGACCGGGTCCGGCATGCGTGGAACGGTGTCGGTCTATCCTGAGCTCATGTGCTAACGGGCTCCTTGGACTATCTCTGGAGGAATTCCCTCTTCCTATTGGCACGCTGCTCCACTTCCTCCCTCCACACATCCACAAATACCCAGACCGCTCCGTCACGCATCGGTATAGGCTCGCCGAGCGCGGCGGGGTATTCTAGGACTGGATCTCTGGGTTTAAAGGGTTGATTTACGTTTCCTGGGACGGCTTCCTAAACTCCCGAGACCCATTGGGTTCTGTAAATCAGGATTCAACGAGTCTGACTTTCTTGTTTCATAGTCCTTAAGGCCTTCTGGTGATTTTCACACATTTCCAGTTGGACATTTAAATATTTTTAATGGTAAATGTAATATTTAGGCACTCTCTAACTGTGGTTTTGGCTTATTAATCATCTCATCCTCAGTTGAATTCCAGGCTCTGTCTTTCTGCTGCAGATTGCTTTCAGACAGAGTGGGGTAGTTATAGTTACATAAGCCGCTAATTAACTCTTCGTTGTGATGATAAGTGACTCGTTATTTGTTCATTTGATCAGTTTAGTAGTTTGACGTTTGCCGACGGCTCAGGGTGTCATATGAGAGCGCCGACGCCTGTAAAAGTCCTAACGAGGTGTTTGATTTGCTCCGGTGTTGATTTTAGTATCTCTTGTCGGGTTCCTGTTTGGCCCGCTTTGCCAGCGTTTATCTCCATGTCTCGTCTTTCTGTTCCTGAACTCCTTCAAGTTCAGTTCCTCCACCGTCTTCTCCTTTTCCCCAGCCTGGTTCTGGCCTTCGTCACCGTTTCCTCTTCTTCCCATTGCAGACGGTTAAACAGACCTGAGCTCTGGCGGTCTGTCTTTATGGTTTGAATGTGTTGTGTATGTTTAGCCTGACGTGTATAGTCTACTGCCTTGTGCTTTACAAGCCTGAGAGGCCCTGCTGTCCGTCGACACATGCCTCTACCTGCCGCCCTTCAGGCTAATAATACAGACTTCTGGAAGAGATTTAAAATAACACACACCAACACTTCTGAACGTTTAAAAAACAAAACTTTAACCGTAACAGAACTTCGTCTGTCATCATGTTGGTTCTGGTCCACTTTTCCTCCAAAGATTCTTCAGTTCAAAATTTACCAACTTTGATTTCTGAAGCCCACAGCATTTCAATCAGGGCTAGCTCTGGACTTTGACTAGGTCATTCTGTTCTAGATCTGCTGCTGTTTTTGGGATCATTGTGCCAAGCTTTAGCTGGACTCATTTGACTCTAAAAAACTTTGGGACAGAGAAAAGTTAATGTTTGACTCAACAGCTACAAGGTGCCCAGGTTCAGCGGCTCCTAAAACAAGCTCTAGCCATCACTCCTCCTCCTCTGTGCTTCAAAGTTAGATTAATATCTTGCTTGGTTTCTCCAAACATCTTTGGTCATTCAGATGCAGCTTTACAAACAATGTTTTCAGTGAGGAAGTTTTCTTCTTCAATCCTTCCAAACAAGTGAACCTTTATCAACCTTTTCCTGTTTGACCTGTCGTAACCTTTACCTGAGGCCTCTAGTCTCTGAGATGGAGCTCTTGGGAATGTCTGATATTAATCTTTGTATAAATTTAATGGGATGTCTTTTCCTGGATCAATTTGACTTCAAATTGTTTGAAAATGGCCTTCAAAATCGCTTCAAAATCTTCCCAGCAACAGTTGCTGATGTCTTTCCAGCCTGACGTTGGTTTGACCCCAGTCTCAATGCTCTGCAGCTGCTTTTAAAGAGATCCTAACACATGGGATCAAATAATTGATGCATTTGTTTAGAAGCAAGTAGCTGCTGTTTCTTTCTTTAATCTTCTGGAAACATCACAGATGATCTTAGTTTTTCCGTAACATGGATCAGTGGTATCCAAACTTTTTGTAATGGAAAGTTTTTAGTTTATTCTCAGCAACAAAAACAAGAACTTGCTTTGAAAACTCTTATCTTTCATAATTTATCTGTGGTTAGAGGTTTTGTCTCTCATTTAAGACAGAATTAGAGCTTGAAGAAGAAGTTTGCTCTTCATGGTCATCAGACATCGAAGTGATTCAGTTCCCTTCAGGGTGATCCAGCCACCCTGAGTTTGGGGGATTTCTCCCCTTCACTGCAGCTCTCTGTCGCCCTGGAGGCGGACTCCCGGCTAAATGATGTCTGGAACATAAAATATCAAATGTTAAGGCAGGGTGGAGAGCGGTGGGCTTGGCTGCACACAGTTACGTTTGGATGGGTTTGGATGGAGATGGAGTTCGTCTGGGTTGGGTTGAGATTGGCTGGATCTGTGTTTGTGTAGGTTTGGCTGGAAGCGGTGCAGCCTATAGGGTCCTGGAATATGCATGAGTCCTGCTCCTTTTTTTGGCTCTGGCTGAGAGCGCGATGGCAACAGACATCACACCAGGCCTGCTGCGATCAGCCAGCCAGACGACACCAGCCAGCCAGCCGACCGCAGCGGCCGGCCACCTACCGCACAACGTTTGGTTTCTACAGCGACAGAGTGACTGTCTGCATCACCGCGGCAGAATCTGGAGGAGTCTGGACCTCAGAGAGACACTCCAACATCAGGCGATGATGGGTTTTCACGTATGTTTATGTTATAGGCGTGCTGCCACGGGCTCTGATGCAGAAAGCTGAAAAACTGACGAGAATTCCCATCATCAGGAGTTTTATCTTTAGACATAAAAACCTCTGAAACTACAAACGTTTACATCCAAACTATTCACTTGGTTTATTATCATGACAACGTCTGATAGCTCCCAGTTAGTTCTCATTAAGAAAAAAACCTGTATGTTCAAAAACGTACATCACAAATTCAGTGTAAACTACTGGAAACTACCTTATTTTATAGGGACGTACAAGAATGTATTCTGTATGTCTCAAAAAAATATTCCAGGAGTATCCATTTCTTGTAGGAAAGTAACCTGTATGTTCTAAAATGTATCCTATAAATTTCAAAGCGTAACCCAGAGGTTCCCAAACTGTGGGGCGCGCCACCTAGGGGGGGCGCCGTGTCATTGCAGGGGGGGCGCGGGAAGCCGTCTGGATGAAAAAAAACAAAACACGAACAATGTATGCGCTGGGTTTTTACCTTAGAATGGCCAACTCTCTGTTATTCCTATGTCAATTTGATACAGTAGAGGCTTCCACACTAACCATATTTGTGTCCTCTGTCACTTTTATCAGCAGTTAAAACAGTTTAGTCCGTTGTTAACATGTTGTAACCTGTTTTTCCGAGCCGCCTTTAAACGCAACATAAACGCTACGACGCTCGCGCTGGGTTTCCACCTGTGAAGGAGACCTGCTGCTGCTGAGCGGAGCTACGTAGGTTTGTGTTAGAATCACGGCAGCAAACCAGCAAAACGCAAAGAACTTTTCACAGTTTTTCCCTCCAAACTAACCGACTGAGTCGAGTAAAGTTGTTGGATGCAGGTAATGTTAGCTAAAAGATGACTAGCTAATATCAATACAGAACTTTAAGCTTAACAAGTGGCCTGCAGGCTACCGATGTTGGTGTCTATTTTCAGCTTCATTTTGCCCCCAAAAAAGTCTCGATACCCCCGCCCCCACCCCGTCACACGCGTCGTTTCAACCAGACAGCCATTTGTAATCCATGGGGTGTGTGCAGAAAATGTTTGGAAACCACTGGTGGGGCACAGAAGAAAAAGTTTGGGAACCACTGGCGTAACCAATATCACCTCTGGAAAGTATCCTGTTGGTATTCTGTTTATATATCGTATTTTTCCTGCAAGGTACCAGAAAGCACCATTTTAAGTTGTGAGAGAGTACCCTGCAAACTTATGAAGCTTAGGAAAGCATCCTGTAATTTCCATGAAAGCATCTTGAAAAGTACTGAAAAGTATCCTGTTTTTAAGAGAAGTTCAAGAAGTTACACTGTATGTCTCAAGAAAGTAACATTCAAACTCCTGGAAAGTATCTGGTTTGGTAGGAAAGTACCAGAAAGTATCCTGTGAAATAGCCTCCTTTATAGGGAATTGAAGGAAGGTGCTCTGTATGTCTGAAGTAAGTAACATGCAACTCCTGGAAAGTAGACTGCATGTTTCAAGAAAGTATCATGTAAACAACTGGAAAGTATGTAATTTTTTGTAGGAAAGTACCAGAAAGTATCCCGTACTTACAAAGAAATGACTCTAAAAACACCTGGAAAGCATTTAGACTTTTTAGAAAAATACCAAAATACACCTTGTAGGTGTCAAGAAAGTAACATCCAAACTACTGGAAAATGTCCTGGATGTTTTTAAGAAAAGTCCTAGAAAGTATTTAGCTTCAAGAAACTACCTTGTAAACTACAGGGAAAATGTCAATTTTCTTCTAGGAAATTACCAGAAAGCTCAATACAGGTTCCAGGTAAAATACATGTTTAAAAGCTGATCTCCACTCACTGAAGGCTCTTTTAACCATTCATAAACCTTCTAATGTAAATTAGTGACATTTTAACATTTTCTGGATGATCTGAATGTGAAATTCTTGCTTTTAATACGAATATTAAACATGATAGTTTAACTGGAAACATTCTAAATATTACGTTTAGGGTTTATGATGGCGAACAGTGAGGTCTGTTTGCCCTGTGATTTTAATATTTACCCAAAATAACCTCAACGTGTGAGGAGTGTTGCTGTACTGGTTCTGCAGAGTAAACAGTTAAACTGTTGGGCGGGAATTTACATGTGAAATGCAGCGAAACACGGCAACTGTTACGAGGCGGCTCTCGTATTCAAAGCGGGGAAATGCTCATTTACATTTACTTCAGATCAAAACCTGAGAGCAGAATGGAGAGTTTGTTTACAGGGAAAGTCCTGTGGAGTCAAGGTTAGTATTCATTGACATCCGTTCAGACTGGACCGGCAGAATTTTAGAAGTTTACATTTTTGATCCCATAAACAAAGTCTCAGAATGAGGTTGGAAATAATCTGGATCTTTGAGGAAATAGACTCTAAGAGCGGATATCAGAAACACGATGCAATACATTAAAATAAGAAGAATACTACAAATAATGCTGTTCAAAATTAGTTTTATAAAGATGGACTCCAAACTGAGAGTCAGGGGAGATCAGGAGGTAGGAGTTTGTCCTGTAGACGGTAGACTGCAAGTTTTGTGGGAAAGTATAAGAAAATACCTAGTAAATACCAAGAAAGTATCATGGAATGTATCCTGTTTTTATAGCAAAGTACCAAAAAGTACAAACAAGTATAGTAAGCCAGGCAAAGGAAGTAAGGCTGGCAGACGAGATTAATAAAAGACTGGAGCATCTTTGTGTCCTAATCTGACTCACTGAAATTATTTTGTAAATAGAAGAACTCTTCCAGTAGTTTAGATGTAGAAAAGATCTTTGAAAGTAAATGGGGAAATGAGAAACAAAATCCTAAAAGCTGAACCAGAAAAAACTGGAGAACCAGAGAAAGAAAGAAGAAAAAGTTGCATTTTTAGCTACTCTGTATTTAACTGACTTTAATTACCTTTATATGTCTTACGACTGCAATTATTCTATTATCTCATTGTGGAATAAGTCAAAGTATTTTTCCATCTAGTTCTTTCAATTCTACTCTAAGTTGTGAAAAAAGACTAAATACATAAAAATGTGTTACTTTCTGCAGAAACTCACAAAAAATAAAATGCATCAATTTCCTAAGAGTCATTTAGTTAAATTCAAACAATAAAACTAAGAAGGGATTCATTGCTGCATGTGAGGTAAGGATCTGGCAGTGGTTAATGGCGCCCCCTGGTGGAATTTATAAAACAGGCATTCTCTCAGATTAAACGGGATTAAATGAAAAATGGCTTTCCTGATTTTTTTAATAAGAAAAATATCAGTATAACTTAAACATAGCATAAATATCTCGTGTAGTTATTAAATTTGAGGCCATTTTAAATCTTTGGTGTTCATTTTTCTACTCAGAAATTCATAGTTGCAATGTTCTCGGCCTTTATAGTTTTTCTCCTGATGAAGATAACGGTATTAATTTTAGAACAGGAAGATGATCAAATTTATTCTCACTCAGGCCAGACTTATCACAAAGTAAATCTTCTTACAAAGAAAAGTCTCTGTAAGATTGTTTTTTTTATTTTATTTGTTTAACAACCACGTTTTTTGCATTCATGTCTGTTCTGTGAATTTCACTAAAAAGCTGACTTTGCCGCATCCAAATCTGATTTAAATTAAATTATTGAACTTTGATAAATATGGCAAGCATTTTCAAAGAAACTGTGACCTCAATCTTGATCTTATTGCTCACAATTTACTAAATCTTGTTCTATTTTTTTTCCCAACTGATACTTAGATAACTTACAAGTTATCTAAGGAAAACCTGCAAAAACATGTTTAGGTTTTGGATTTATTTAATAAGTTACATACCCCTGTCCAACAACAAATCTAAATTCTTTAATTAAAGTATTGCATGCTTATTTTAGTGTTGAGTGGGTAAAATAACTTTATTTTTGGCCCTCATGCCAAGAGAGTACCGAAACATTAAACTTAAATAAGAATAGCACTACTTCAATATGTTTTTACTCAAGTAAAAGAAAAAGTAGTCGTGCAAGAAATTACTCAAGAAAGAGTAAAAATGTATTTGGTAAAAAAATCTACTAAGTAGTAACTGATCAAATTATCAATCATTTAATATTTAAAAATTACATTATCAGGTGGAGAAATGTTGATATTTTAAGGACAAAAATGGCAATAATTCATTTCAGTAGCAAAAAATAAAATCAAGCAAAACAATTTTTTTTCCAAATCAGTTTCTTTCTACAAAACTTTAACTACATCTGAAGGTGTGTGTCTGGTGAATTTTTGGTTAAGAGATATTTGTTTTTCCTTCAGTGAGTAAAAAATATAGAAATTTAAAGAGATAGCAATACTTAGCAATAAAAGTAAAAAGGATAGTAAAAATACTCCTAAAAGTAAAATTTTTTGAAAAAGTTATTCAAGTAACTGTAACTAAGTAAATGTAACTAGTTACTATCCAACTCTGCATTTACTGTCATGCATAAGCACAAATATCAAAATTTCAAGCAAGTTTTTCTAAATTAGCATCACAAAATCTAGAATTTTGATGGCAAAAAACAACAAGAAATCCTGGAGGGACTGAAAAGATGTTCAGTATTAAATTTATAAAAGTTGGTTCATCTATTTTTTGGCAACAGTGACTAATCTGGTTAATGATGTCGTCATTTTGGACAGAACTGTGCTCAGAGAAACTTGTAATGTGAAAAGAAGGAACTCAATAATCTGATGTTTTTCGAAACATTTTAGCATTTCTCGTCACCTCTGTGGTTGGGTGTGGAGCTGCCGCCTCACACCTGACGCTTCATTTGGGTTTGGCTGATCCACATCTGGCCCGCAGAGTGTGAAAAGGTGCAAACACTGAGGTTCATTCAGGGTTTACGGAGCGGGGAGAGAAACAGCAGCTGCTCCTGGGGGACTCCTGTGGGCTGCAGCGCGATCGTTCCCAGAAGAGGGACCAGTTCTGACTGGAAACACACACACACTCACACACACACTCACAGGAGCCCACCCAGATCTGAACCACCCAGAAACAACTGCAGCATCATTATTTAATGACACCAAGGGAAGCCGTCAGAACTGGTTTCACACAGAAGCTTCATATCTGGGACTTTATTTCACCACAGCTGGCGGCTTCTCACAGCTGGAAAGCAAATATTATAAAGGAAGCATCTGGAAAAATTAAGAAAAGTGACAGAAATGACTTCAAAAATGACGAGATTCAGAGAGATGATGCGGCCTCTGGAGGAGGGAGGCCTGTTGGCTCATCTGTGACATTACAAATCCAAGATGGAGCTCATGAAAAACAGATGAGAAGAGTGTCGAAACAGACTGCTGAGGAGATGCAGTTTTAAGAAAGCAGATTCGATTTTTGTTGCCTTTACAGCAACAACTCGCCTGTAAGCTTTGTGGCGCTGCCAGACATCCAGAACAACAGAAGCGAGGAGCTCATTAAAAATCCACAGTAGGATCCATGACAGGCTGCAGGGCTGCTGTCCTTTCCTGCCTCAAACTTCCCTGAATTTTTCAGGCCTTCCCTTGCCACACTGGAAACCAACAAACACAGAAACACAAAGGGGGAAAAGTTTCACTGAAACTCTGAACAAAACAAAAGTGGAAAGAAGTGAAAAAAAACAAAAAAAAAAACAGAGGAATTGATGGAGTTTCTACAAAGATAAACAGATGTTTACATAAACAACTTTTTAAAAAAACTTTAAATCAGATTATCTGTTCCTGTTTTAGGTTAAAAAGCAAACAAAAAATGTTGGTACCTCTCTGTTAATGACTAAAAATCACCCAGTTTTGACTGGAAGAACCTGAAACTGACAAAAGTAATAATAAATAAAAATGTACTGAAAATTAGCCAAAGAAAATCAGACATTACTCTTGAATTACTAAAAAACATTTTATCTAAATGGGCCTTTCAGGACACACAACAGAATCAACAATTGGAATAAAAGTACAATAAAAATAATAATAAAAATTAAACCAGCCTTGATAAAAACAATGGTACCTTGAGCAAGACTGAAATAAGGTTTAATAAACCGGCCTATTTAAAGTGTAACTAACCCATTAATTAACTATTTTGCCAATAATTTGTTTAAATAGGTTATTTAGGATTCAGTCTTTATGTTTCTGTGCAAAAATACTGTGTAGTTATTACAAAATAAAAATATTGGGCTCAAGATCAGGGATATGCAACATAGTTGGATCATTTCTCCAACTCAGTTTTGTCTTTTCTTCCCAACTTTTAAATGTCGTCACACCTGGCTCCCCTATTAGCTAATTTAGCAGAGCTTGACTGCAAACTAGTTTAATCCAAGTGTGTAAGACAAGGAACACATCTAAAAGTTTCAATATTATATAATATTGAGAATGCAAACACTGTTAATTATAAATATTTTAACAGTTTGATAATGGGTTTTATCAATGCATTCTGGCACAACGGGCCCTTTGAGAACATTCATGATCCTGATCTGGGCCAAACTGGAAGTGTTTCTAGAAATTGATCTGGCTCTGTTGTGTGCTTAGTTTATTATTGAGCAGGTAAAAGAGCTTTTTTTGCGTGTTCACGTCCTTTTGACTTGGAGATTTTGACCCTGACAAAAAGTTTTGACACCTCAGCTGTCATCCTTTCGAGGCTGCAAGGGTGTGTTTTAGATTTTACCATTTCTGGTTTTGTCGGATTAGAAACATCTGATTGTTTGTCTTCACTTCTCCAGTAAAACGCATCAGAGGCTACATTCACACTGCAGCCCGAAGCGACCCACATCCGTTTATTTTTTTGTTTTTTTTTGCCTAAATAAGACCTGAATCTGATCTTCTCATGATAATCTCAACACAGACTGGGTTTTTTGCGAGTATGACTCACGGCCAGGTCGGATTTATACGTCGCAAACGTCATTGATACTCGACAAACGTCACTATTCTGCGTCCTGATTCACGCAAGCGAGAAGAAAAAACAACAACCATGGCAGCCGATAATGAGGATTAAGTTGTTAATCTGATGTCTCAGATCGGAAAGTAACTTCAAAAACCGTGAGATATGCTCCACCGTTAGCATCCATGTTTACTTCCGCAAACAGCGCGCATCTTCTTCTTCTTCTTTATGGCGGTTGGCAAAACACTGACGCTCGCTACGTGTGACTTGGTGCGCCCTCTACTGCGCATATGGAAAACCTCCAGGCTATTTGCAGTTCACACGGGAGATCACAGTCATATTTGAAAGTATGAACGATCATGCAAAAAAAAAAAAAAAAAACTGATTTCACAAAAAATCGGAATTGCATTAAGGCCTGCGGTGTGAATGCAGCCAAAATTTTAATTTCTCATGCGGATACGGACAGGAAATAAACCACACGGAGACAGGAAATGACTTTGGTCTAAATTCGCACTTTATTTCTAACACTTACAGGTTTGTTCTCGCCCCCCCCAGCTTCCCTCCCTCCCACATCCCGGAAAACAACAGGCACACAGATAGCGATGGGTTAAGGGACAGTAACAGAACGGTTTCAAACCCAAACGTTCCCAACAGAACCAGGTTTCAGAAACAAACTCAGACAGAGAGAGTCTTGAGGTCAAAAAACAGCATATCATTAGCATGATAAAAACAGAACCCCCCATAGATACAGAGTGGTGCCTCTCTGAGCTTCATCACCACCATCTTTAGGCTTTATTAAAGAACACTTTAGGAGTCCCGTCATAAAATCGTGGGGGTTGTACAATGCGGAGAAATCAAAGTGGAGCTCTTTGGTTTTCACTGTTGAGGTTTTTTTTCTTTAGCAGTAAAATCTATCTTTGCTGTCCTCTTAACCTTTGGATTTAAGCTGCATTGTAGAAAAAATAGAAAGGATTTTTTTTTTAGCTTTCTCCTCGATAAATCAAGAACACGGGCCAGAAGTTATTCTCTCATTTATTCTGTCTGCTAGTCACTGAGGCCATCAGAAAGTCTTATTTCATGGAGATGGTTGCAGTAAAATGAACATTCACATCCACAGAAGAACTACAGTAGAAAACGCCCGCTGTATCCGTGTTTATATGAACATCAGGCGTTCGTTTCCTTTAAATCGTCACTAACAATATATATATATACACGTGGAACGGCGTGTGTTTGCGATGTAGCGGCTCGCTGTGGCAGTTTTAACTTTGGTATCATTCTCGGTCGCCACCACAGTCCGACTGCACAGGCACACAAACGGATGAGTCAAAATAATAATAATAAAAATAAAACACAGAACAGCCAGGTTTGAAACGCCTCTGACAGAAATGATGAGCGCACACACACACACACACACACACACACACACACACACACACACACACACACACACACACACACACCGTCCTGTCTGTCAGACCCTAAAGCACCTCAGTGAAAATGGAGGTTAAAGCCTTTAAACGGTTCACATCCCTCACTCCTGAGTTCAGACACGTCTTTGTTTTAGTTTTCATCTTTAAAGCTTGAAAGTCTATTTGGTTTTTTCATCAAAGCATCAGAGGTATTTGTTTTGAGTCCTGATCCCGAGACGGGACGAAGGGGAATCGGAAAGCTTTCCGGAGAACAGAGGAGAAGTAAATGGAGGAAATTCACTCTGGATTTAAAATCAAGTTAAAGGATATATAAAAAAACGATAGAAATGTGTCAAAACACTGATAAATGTGAGAAATGTGGAGGTTTCTGAAACATGCTTCATGCTGCAGCTAGACAGATAACTGGGACAAAAAAAGAGACAAACTGGGTGTTAAAAAGGCTTTTTAGTTACTTTATAACAATTTCTACTAGAAGACATTAAAAAGGAACGACTGAAACTTTTAATCGGATTAATCATGATGAAGTGACTATCAAGTAATCTAGTAATCAAATAATTTATTGGAGCATGCAGACTCAAAAAAGGCCGCTTGCTGAAAGAACAACACACTGAGAGCAGCAATTAAGCTGAAACTGTAAAAAAACATGTACAATTTATCCGATTAATCGATTAATCGTCAGAATAATTGATAGAATAAGCAGCTCTAAAATAATCATTGGATAAATCCTAGAAAATTTTGATTTAAAACTAAATGTGTAAGTTTTTAGGCACTGACGCAGCAGAGTGCCAAAGAGTGGAAATTAAACTAATATTTAATCTGGTAGAAAACAATATTTATGCTGTAAAATATGTGGATAAAAATAGAGAAAATCTCCAGTTTGAGTCCTTGATCGTTGGAGAGTCATCCGCTGCTCTGATTGGTCCAATTAAATTGGAAAAATTTAAATAATATCTAAAGTTCCCGAGTGGGAGAAGCATGAAACACTTTATGAAGAAGATCTTGGGTTTGAATCTGAATCTGAATTTGGGGTACGACTCTTTAAAATGCATATTTTTTTACATTATTTTCTCACCATTGAAAACTACAAATACAGTAAAATGTATACAGTAGAATACTAGAATACAGTAAAATGTATTCTACTTATAGCAGAATACATTTTGCAGCATATATTGCATTTAAAATGTAAAAGTTGTCAGTTTCTGAATGAACATCTGACTTTTTTGCTCATTTTTCCTGGGGTTGAAATGCAGTTTTACTGCTCCAGCCTAAAATCAGATGTAGTGTGGTTGGATTTTTGCTTCTGGATTATTTTATGCTAAATAAACAGCATTCCTGTGTTTATTTTCTGATTATTTTCCAGTCAGAACAATTAAGCAATTAGAAATCCTTCTTTTGTTTGTTCAGTTTTATGGTTGCAGAAGCATAAAAACATCAGGATGCTGCAAACTTCTACAAATAAAGTTTTGGTCAAGAAAACTGAAGTAAAGCACTAAGAGTCAACAGATAATGAGATAATTTTTGGACCTGTAAAGATTTACTGACCTTTTTAAATAAAAACTTAATGGGGAAAGTGAAGGTCATTGGAAAAATTAAAACATAAGATATGAAAGTTAGTAAAATTAAGGCGTTTTATTAGAATTTAAAGAGGAATTTGTGACTCAAAGCTGAAGTCTGAAGGGAAAACTCAGCAGAACAAATTTTAAGTGTGAGTTTCCTCGTTTACATTTCTCCTCTTCCTCGCTCTCAGTCTCAGTTAAAAACAGTCACTAAAGTTTGTTTTGGTTTGAAACAATCTGAAGAACGCCTCTCTGCAGGTACAAGCCTCACACGAACCCCTGAAAACGAGTACAAAGGTCAAAAAGACTTAAATAGAATCCAATAAATACATAAATAATCAATAAATAAACAAAGTGAGGGACAGAGAGGTTCATAAAATACATTACACTTTTTTTCCCTCAACACCCTCCCGCCCCACCCAGGAAAAGCACACATCTCCCTCATACAATAAATACAAATATCTTTTTTCCAACAAAGAACACATGAGAGAGGAAAAAGTTTTAAAGCTTTTGGTTCAGAAATCGTCGTCTTCGGTTTTCATCGGAGGATAAAAGCTCCAGCCTCGGTAAAAATGAGAATCAGACCAAAGGAAGAAACGGTTACATTCCCACTGAAAGTGGATGTTAAAAATCTGCCTCCCCATCAACATCTTCATCACCATCTTCATCACCTGCTGCCTGCAGTTCTGTGTCGCTGTAAAATAAAACCTGCTGGTTTCAACACTGGACTCGTTTTCTCTGTTCTTGCTAAAATTGTTTGCTAATGTCAGCCTGTTTGACTTACTCAGAGAAGAAATTGTAATATTCTGTCAAATACGGACTTGAATACAAATTCAGCAGGTGGATATTTTATGATTTTTACACCTGTGGATCAAAATTATAACACAAAGCAGCATGTCTTAAGATAAACTATTTAGATCACTTTACATATATTTGTTTCACATTTTTAAGTCAAGGTTATGGTAATAGTGAGGATCTTACATCTTAGAATAGAGATACAAGTAACAATCCTTTTCTCCCAATTTAAAATGATTTTTTACAGCAATTTTTGTGTATTTATGCTTACAAAATATAATAGATTTGCACTTTGGATAGAATTTTGCTTGCAAATTTTGAGCAAGAAAAACATCATATTGTTTTTTTTTTATCCAAGGTGACACTGGATAGATTAAAAGACAGAAATCCTGTTGTGATTTAATTCATAAAGTGGAGACAAATAGCAAATCCAGATTTTTTCCAAACATCCAAATAGATAAATTTCACTTACAAGTAACTTTTCAGCAAGAAATATCTTGTTTTAAGTCAATAATTCCTTAATAATAAAGGAAAAGTACTAGTTTCACTTCTAATATGGGAAAAATATCTTGTTTTGTTGAAAAAAGGAGAAACAAGTCCAGGTTGAAAAACAGAAACTCGGCCATAATTTCGGATCAGTTTGCGCTCAGACATTCGGACACACAGTCACTCAGCTTGTGCATTGGTTTGGTTCTTCTATTTGGTTTGGTTGTATTTAAAAAAAATTAGATTCAGTTTTTCTGGATGAACTGAACAGCATATTCTCCCCCTGCTGCCTTTTATAAATATTGGAAGCTACATTTTCACAGTCGTTTCCAAACATTTCAAGAAAAAGAGCAACAGAAGAGGCGATGGGAAGGTATGAACGAAGCATCGGGGAAACAGACACACAATGGAAAAGCAAAAAAAAAAAGAGAAAAATCAAATATATAAATTCTGAAAGTCAGTTTGTTGAGGTTATTCCTTAATCAGTTCAGGAACGGAGCGAACAAAGCCGGGAGGGGGCCGGATTCAGACTGAGGGAGTGATTCTGTCTGCTGAAACGAAAACAGCGATCACAGTTAAAGACGAACAGACAGATGGGAGTTACTCACCCCTCCATGCTCCCCCCCATTACTCTGTTTGTTTTTGGTTTCACTTCTTACACAGAACGAGAAGAAGAAGAAGAAGAAGAAGAAGAAGTAGGTTTTGGGTAGTTTTTTTTTTTGGTCCGCTGCTTCAAGCGCACTTCCTCCTGCTCCTCTTCTTCGTCCTGCTCCCCCCCTTCGGCTCCTCTGCTCCTCCTCGCTTGTTTTTGGCCCTTTGATCTGATCTTTGGAGACAAAGGAGAGGGGCAGATGGGTTCGAGGGCAGGTTTTTTGTTTTTTTTGTGGGTGGTGTTGGTGGAAGGGGGGACGTCGGTGTTTCACCTCCTCCTTTTGTTCTTTTTTTTGGTCTTTCTTATGCTTGTGTTTGTGTGTGAGGTTTGTCTGGACACTCGTCTCCCGGGCGAATCCAGAGACGAACGCTGCCAGAGGCGATGCTTTGGTATCCAAGAGTGACGGTCTGGAGGATGACATGATGATGGTGGGATGGTGGTGGATAATAAATCAAAGAAGGCAAATAATGTTAAAAAAAAAACAAAAAAACAAGAAATCCCTCGACAATGTGTCCACATCTGCTTGAGTAGAAGGTAAATCCTCTTTGTAGGCTGAGCTTGGGGTGTTTCCTTTGGTTTGACAATATTAAGATGAATGAATTTACCAAAACAAGAAAAAATCAGACATCTAATTTCAGCTTTTTAGGATTGACTAAAATATAGTTTTGCCTTCTTCTTACTGTCAAGACGAGCAGTGTAAATGTACGGCAGGCGGATCACTGTAAAGCTGGACAGTGAGAGGTAGGTAAATATCCTGCAGCTTTAAAAACGTGGGATTATAAATGCCTCAACGGTCGATGATTAGAAATGATAGAAAAATAGATGTTCTGACTGACAATGGAGAAAGAACCGAATCCTGAGTGGAATGGAGGATGTTTGACACAGAATAATAAAAGTTTTTTGAGCTAAAGCTTTTCTCTCCGTTTGTTGGTTGTTGTTTTTTTGTCTTTCTTTTTTGGTTTTCAGTTTTTGGTATTTGGAGATTTTGGTTTACTTCTTTGCAATGTTTGGGTTTCTCTGGGAAAACACAAACATTTCAGTTTTTTTTCTCAGAGCTTCTCAGCTTATCAGACAAGTCTCTCCTCAGTTTCGTTTTTTCTTTTTTGGCGTTTATTTCACGATGCCGAGCGAAAACAAAAAAAGCTCCTCTCCAGCTGTAGGTCATTATTTGGTTTCAAAGTTCCCCTCCTTCGTTCTGCGGTTCTCTCCATCCTTTCCATCCTTCCTACCCTCTTTCCCTCCTTCCCCTCGTCGGTCTGTGTGTATTTTTGGCTTCGGGAGACTTCAGAGGGGAAAAAAGGCCAAAGAGAGACAATCTAGAGATGGATCAGACGGAGAGATGGCTTTGGTTGAAAGGCGATGTTGTAGATTTTGATTTTTAAAGCTCTGCTCCTCCTCTTCCTGATGCTTTGGATGTCGGTCGGCGATCACTCGGCCATGGCTCCTCCCAGCGGCGGCGGTGAAGCTTCGCTGAAGGAGCAGAAAGAGGCGGGGCTTGAACAGGGAGACGCAGACTCCTCTGGGCAGGAAGTGGGGCTCATGAGGTTGCTGGTGCCGCTGGGCGAAGATTGGCAATACGAGGGTCTGGGGCCGCCGCTGACCAGCCCCATGGCCATGGAGGAAGTCGGCGTGGAGCCGGTCACCATCGGCAGGAGGCCGGGGCGGTTCAGGAAGAGAGAGGGGCGCAGGGAGGCGGGGACGGAGTGGCCGCCATGTCCACTCAGAAACATGTGGCCCGGCGCCCCCTCCAGGCTGGAGATGGGAAGCTGCCCGCCGCTGGCTGCCAGCGCTGAAGCCAAGCAAGGACGGCGAAAGGAGGGAATAAAAGAGAAAGTGAATAAAAAGCAGAAGAAATACAGAATAAAATTACAGAGCCTTGACAGAACATGGGGGAACTTTTTTTCGTTTGCATTCCCACACAAAACTTTAACGTGTTCTTGCAATAATGTACTAGTTAGTTCATGCGCCATGTAGCAAAGTCTTTCTGCTACAATATAAGGTTTTTGAACAGTTTTTCCATGTATGTTATTATTTCATTAGTGAGATATCTCATATTTAGTATTTTTTCTTTACTGATTCAAATGCACCAATAACTTATGTGCAAAATGCTCAATGAAAACATGTTTTCATTGGGGATCTTTAATATGTGCAGTTTTAAATAATTTATTGCGAAAGAACACAAAAGGAAAAAAAATCCCACATTCCCGATGGTGCTCCGTATAAAATAATCTCATAAAGCAGAAAATAAACCACAGCAAGAGGGAACGAATATAACCAGGATGATGGAAATGAGGACGATACAGGAAACAGCAGATTAAATAAGTAATTATTACGCAGTAGATTAATGGATTTGAAATGGATCATTTTCCAGACACCAAAAATCATTAACATGTTGCTAAGAAATGACTTGGTGTTTTTTCAAGTACTTGGGCTGTTTTTAGAAATACTTGAGACAAAACTGGAAGGACAAAAATATAAACAAGAAATCTGCGACAAATAATGTGCCAATAAATTAACATAGTAGCTTTGACATAATTTCTAATTGACATCATCTTGTGTTTTGCTAACTTTACATTCTAATACACTATTTAAAAGCAGCTTAGTCTGTATCTGTCCACACAAATTGACCTCTTGCCTCCATGTTCAATTCCTAACAGGAAGTTGTGCTTGTTCTGAAGCAATCTTAGTGGCTGACAGAAGTTTTGCACTACACTGCCCCCTATGGGTTTGGCATGTTTAAAACAACAATCAGGATGAAAACTTTTCTGAAACCGATCCCGTTTGTGCCATATATCGATATTTTTTAAACGATGTGGTGATATTTGTTTGAGTAAATACCTAGATTAAGTCAGAAAAGGATGAAGGAAGGTTGCTGAGGACAAGATGTGCACAACTATAGCGTTTATCTGAAAAATAAACGCTTCAAGGCTTAAAAAGACTTTTCTGCTAAATTACAGATTAACTCTCAGTTGAAGTGGCAGCATCTTTCCGCTTCCAGTGAGTTACTAAACACTTTAATCCATTACAGCGCCGTGAGTGTAAACATTCATATAACGCATGTGTGGCCCCAGAGGGAGCCAAAGCTGCAATCCTCTGCTGTCAACACTTCATTTCAGCCCCGTCTTTTCACCCAGGCTCCTCTTTTATTTCCTGAAACCCTATCAGCGCCGGCGCTGCCAGAGCTGCACTTTCCATAACGGACTGTATCCTTCTCATCAACACAAGGCCCGGAGGACGGCGGCGCTCAAAAGAGAGATGTTCTGTGGCGCTATAGGCAGATGCAGGATTCAAAGCTGGGCTTATTTGTGATGCTTAATTGATTTGGCAGCAGATCATCTCACTCAGAAAGGGGGAAAGCCGGTTATTTAGCCAACAGGGGCGGACATTGTGAAGGGCGGGATTGTGTCTGTTCAACTGTTGACTGTAAGCTGACTTGGCCTCCTAAGCTCCGCCATAAGGAGCCCTTGCCGGTCTGTGATAATAGCGCAGCATTGTATGAGAATGAAATTGAATCTTTCACCATACTGAGCGATTCAAAAACTTTGTGCTGAGGAGGAAGAGGAGGAAGGCTGGTGGTGACTGTCACCGGAGGCTTCACAAGAGAAATTAATTTCAGACAGAGCGGATGAAGGGTGAAATGGGAAGTGGTTTTTGGAAATGGAGACCAGAGGGGACACACACAAACACACACACACACATACAAACACACACACACAGACACACACACAGACACACACACACACACACACACACACACACACACACACACACACACACGCATACACACACACACACACACACACACACACACACACACACACACACACACACAAACACACACACACACACACACAAACACACACACACACACACACACACACA
>NW_015112655.1:120228-142692 GCF_001443285.1 Poecilia latipinna | reverse complement strand
ACACACACACACAAACACACACACACACACACACACACACACACACAGACCGGTTTACCTTGCATGGTAGCCAGAGGATTGCTGCCAATGAGGGCCTGGTTCATCCCTGTGCTTACTCCCATCATTGTGTTCCTGAAATGATTCCCATAAACACTCAGACATGTAGGAAAACATCCATCCGTTCCTGAAGGCTGCTTGGTTTTTAAAGGTGTGATTTTGTGTTTAGCGGTGAGACTGACCCGGTGGCGAGCCCGGCCGTGCCGAGGCTGGAAGGAGCCGGGCTGGCTGTGCTGTGAGGAGGAGGAGGAGTGGCAGACGACGACATGGCCGCCGAGCTGACCGGGGTCATAGGGCAGGAAGCTGAGGGTGAAGAGCTGGCTCCTACGATGAAGAGGAGGGGCACAGTGGAGAGTTATGAACATTTCGCCGTTCTTCTTCCTCTGCGACTCCAAAGCAGAGAGAAGTTCGAGGCTACACGGTGCGAGCCGCGGCTCAGCGGGCCAATAAATTTCCAGCTGTGTTTGTTACCCGTCAGGTCGTTTGTCAAATCCGAGACGCCCGGGATCGCTCGGCCTGCGGCCGCGGCCGATAAATCACCGGGACGAGTCGTGACTCATGGAGGTAAACAGCTCAAGACGGGAGCCGTGGCTCCATGTCAACAAAATATCACCGTGTTCTGTTGCCGTCTTTCTCTGGCCGAAATCATTTTTAAGCGTTTCATCAGACAACGTGGACGCATGAGGAGCCGTTTCATCCGTCTGCGAGCGACCTTTGGGTTTAAAATCCCAGCAAGTAATTACAGCTCACCTGTTGTGCTGAGGCTGGTGGTGACCTGGGACAGACTCTGACTCGATATCTGGAGGAGAGAGAGAAAATCATCCACTTTCAGCTCACGCTGCAAAAAGTAGCTCAGCTCTGGTTTCTAGTGCAAATATCTTAGCAAACCTGAAGGAAGACAAAACTGACTGACAAGCAGAGGTGGGAAGAGTTACCAAAAATTACAAAAATTCAACATGTTTTTACTCAATGTAAAAAGTAGCCATCCAAGAAATTTCTCAAGTAAAAATGTCTACTGAAGTACTGAATAACTGACCAAATGATCAATCATTTAATATTTAAAAATTGTGTAATCAGATGGACCAAAAGTTTAGTGGATATTTTAAGAACAAAATGACAATAATTCATATAAGTAACAATTCATATAAATAAAATCAGGCAAAAGAAAATGTTTCCAAATCAGATTCTTTCAATGCAAAACTTTTGAAACTTTAACAAAACTGCAGGTGTGAGTCTGTGTCTGGTGAGTTTTGGTTAAAACATGTTTGTTCTTCATTCAGTGGGTAGAAAATCCAGAGATTTTACTCAAGTAAAAGTAGCAATTTCAAAATAAAGTTACTCAAGTAAATGTAACTGAGTAAATATAACTAGTTACTATTCAACTCTGCTTACATGTAACTTCTCAGCAAGAAAATGGGGCTCATTTTAAAAATTTTGCATGTTTTTACTTCCATTTTGGTTTGTACTGCTTCTAAAAACAGCCCAAGTGCTCAAAAACACCCAGCTGGTTCTTTTGGTGTCTGGAAAATGAGCTCTTTCAAAAACCTCCAGAAAGTAAGTCACAAATCAGCAGGCACTGTCCGTTACCTAGCAACTCCGGCCACGCCCACCCCTGTTACCTAGCAACCCCTGCCCCGTCACCTAGCAACCCCTCAACAGAACTGACCATAGTAAAATGTCATTAACCAAGAATGCTTTTGTGCAAAAAAGGTAAATATGTTTTGTACAGGCATTAGACCTATCCTAACCCACTGAAGGAAGAATAATAGGTCAGCTCTAATTCAATAATTCCTTAATATTGACAACAAGGTAATGGTTATAAGCTAAATTATCTGCCAGTGGAACAAGATTTTGTACTTTCTCATCAATATGAAGGACTTATTTACTTAAAACCAGCTCCTATTTCTCACTGAAAAGTTAACTGTCAGTTCGGTTTGTCTCATTTTAAGTGTAAACCAGAACAAAAACAGTGTAGGGTTCGGTTCTGGATGGTACCATGTGGGGGCTGTAGCAGTGGGCTTTGTGCGTCACGACAGGCGAGGTCTGGCTGGGCAGGGGTGGGGTGCTGCTGCTCGACGGGTTGATGCGCTTCTCCTTCTGCCGGCGGTTGCAGAACCAGACTCGGATCACCTCCTTCTCCATGTTGAGCTGCTCCGCCATCAGCAGGATCTCCTCCGACGTCGGCTTCTGGTTCTGGAGCGGCAGAGGAGGGGAAAAGAAATAAGTCTTTGGAAAATCTGGATTATTTTTCACCAATCCATCTGAGATGATCATATAAGTGTCTAAATAATCTCTGCATAGTTTTTGTTATATTATCAAAACATTAAGTTAAAAACAGAACCTCTGATTAAATCAACAGAGAAAGGCTGATTTGAATAAAATATTTACATTGCAGTCAGTCAAAATGAGTAAAAACACCTAAACTATCGTATTGTTAAACTTTGCTCTTTAAATAATTAGCATATAAATATAATTCATGTACAATTTTTGTTGGGTTTTTACCAGACTGAAAATATCAGGCTTCTGAATAAAGGTCAAGAAAAAACAGAATAAAACTTCTGCATTTCTATGAATTTTTGCCATTATTCGAACCGAATCAATTCTAAAAACCTGCATGATTTTGGTTTATGTTGTTAAACTAAAACAAATCCTGATGTTTTTCACTGATGTTTTAGTTTTTATCCGTCTCGTACCGTGCTGAAGTTGCGCTCCAGCACCACTCGTACGTTCGTCTCGATGCTGGTGCGTTTCTTTCTGCGTCGGCCGGGAAGACCTTCGATGCCCAACATGGGGGAGGAGATGGAGGACGGACTGGGCAGCATGCTGTCCACCGCCATCGTTTCTGCAGGAAACAGACAAAAGCAAAGAGAAAGATGTATAAAAATTAACAGATCACCAATTAGAAATTAGAAAAGCAAAAAGAAAAAACTGAAATCAAAGAATATTCTGTATGCTTAACAAAAACACAAATGGTTCCACAATAAATAAAGATTAAATAAAGATTTCTTAATTTTGTTTTGGGGAGAAACTGAAGATAAGTAAGAATTCATGGAAGATATAGTTTTAATCTCAGAAATCAGAATAATTTATAGGTGCAAAAATGTGAAGATGAGACAAAAACCTCAATGAAAAACTCTTAATGTACAACTACAGCCTGTTAAATACCTACAAAACAATCCTGAAATTAAATATTTATTGTAATTTTTGAAGCTTTTGGACATTTTACAACTCAGTAAGTAAAGTAATTTAAATTTAATCTGCCAATTTGCATAAATATTAAAATCCAACCCAAACTAAAATCACATTAAAATAAAGACACCAGTTTTTTACATGCAGTTTCAGATCTCAGTGCTTCCTAATGTGATGAGTTATGGAGTACCACAGGGTTCTGTACTCAGGGTCCTTTCTTTATAAAATATGCATTACTACTCTGATGATGATAAGTTATTATTTATCCATAAAAGCTTGGTGAATCCAAAACATAAAAACCTCAACAACTTAATCTTTGAGTTTTGACCTGTTTGCAGCAGATGTTTTATATTTTCTTTGCTTCCTCCTTGTCCTCTAAACCTCAGATTAACTGCGGTGGATGGCGGGTGAAGCCAAACCTGGTTGTGCAGGAGGTTTGTTTCTGTTAATCTGGAGTTGTTCCAATCCGCTGTTATCACATACTTACTGCCAAGACATTGCCATGAGCGAAATCTTGTCTACTTGAATAACTGAACTTGACAGGACTTGTTGATCTTTTATGAGAAAATATGTTTGTTTTGATAAATTAAATGAAACTTCTGCCTCACCTGCGTCACTCAACCACTTCTCCAGCAGCGGCTTCAGCTTGCACATGTTCTTAAAGCTCAGGTTTAACGCTTCGAAGCGAGAGATGGTGGTTTGGCTGAAGTCATTTCCGTACAGTTTCCCCATCGCCACGCCAACGTCACCCTGACGGAGAAGGTAATGAATTAATAAACTGAACTGTGTATGTTCTGTTTGCCTCTCCTCCGCTCATTTTCACCTGTGTGAATCCGAGTTTAATGCGCCGCTGCTTGAAGGTTCGGGCGAACTGCTCCAGCTCCTCCAGGTCGCTCGGTTCTTCGCTCATGTGAGCCGTCTGACCGCCGGGATTCAAGCCGGAGGTCAAGGAGGAGGCCATGGCGCTGCTGGATGCAGAGCTGGCTCCGACAGACGTTACAGCGCTGCTGCCGCCGCTGGCGGCTCCAGAGGCTGCGCTGCTGCTGCTGCTGCTTCCTGCGTCGCTGCTCTTCTCCCTCTGCAACATCAAGGGGAAAAAAGTTACTCAGTTCACACCTGATTCTGATTAGAAACAGAAAAAAGTGAAAAAAACATCTTTCTTTTCAACAGAAAAGAGTTAATTAAGTAAACGATTATTCAGATAAAGATTTTTCCAATATTAAAAGATGAAAATAATTCAATTAATTTTTTGAATAAGAAAATAAAAATGGTATTACCTAAAATGTAATGGTGTACGTTTGATCATTTGTAGCAAAGGATGAGCCTGTAGCTAAGAAATACTAATCCACTGATTATTTTTGGATTAACTGATGGATAGCCAATTATTTATTTTTATATAATTTGAACTCTTTCAGTTGTTCTTTCAGCAAATGACATGAGAGTCTAGTTAACAATTAATCCATTATGAAATAGTCGACTGTTACTTCAACAATCGATTAATCACAATTAAACGCTGTTAAAACTGACAATTATTGCTTGTTCTTCTCACCCAGTTTCTTCTAAAAACACCAAGAGGTGTTGCTGTTTCTCTTAATGAGAGATAAATCTCATTACAAGTTTTGCATATTGTTATAGCAAAGTTCTCTCATCTAAACGAGATAAAACTGTATTCATTAACTGAAAGCTAAACACTTTGGTACTTCAGTTTTCACATATTTGTAGAAATATTTGAAAATTGTAAATATTTCTCCTTCTCCTTAAGAATTAGATGCTTCTTTGAGTTGGTCTGTCACATAAAATGCCCTAAAATACACAGAATTGAATTGCAACATGACGTTAAAGTGGAACAGATAAAGATATAAATGTTTTTCCTACAGCAGAGCTGCCCTGCAGTGCATAAAAAATAAAAGTGGATTGTTTAGAGGAAGGTTTTATTTAGGTTTTATGTTTTCTTTCCTTGTAACAAGATGAGTTACCTGCGCCTGCAGTCCCATGCGAGGCGGGCTTGTGAGAAGTCCTCCTGCGCTTTGCTGAGGTAGCTGGATCAGATTTGCTGTTGAGAGCAAACCTGAAAAAAGGACGAGGAACCAATTAAAGACAAAACAATCCATTCGATCAGTGGCAGCAACGAGATCCTCTTATCAGAGGGAGTGAGTGAAGTTTGTGTCCCACCCTGCTGCGGCTGCTGCGCCTGTGCAGGCTGGGACAGGAGGAACTGGGCCGGCGACTGGAGGGGATGACCCGGCATCAGAACCAGCTGCTGGAGCTGCAGCAGCTGCTGGATGTCCTGCAGCAAACACACATGTCAGAGGTGATACACACACACACACACACACACACACACACACACACACACACACACACACACACACACACACACACACACACACACACACACACGTCAGAGGTGACACACACCAGACAGTCGCTGGGTAAAGTAGCAAAGTCGGAATCGGTGTCGGATCAATACTTTAGTTTCAGATTATCTCTTGACATTTTTTTTTGCAATCTCACCTCTACCATTTCCTTTTTTGCCTTTTATTTAAAAGAAATGTACACTAATTAATTTGATCTCCTATTGTTGATTGTTTATTTTTTAGGGCTGGTAATCCTCTACCTTAAATCTATTCGTTAACACAAAACCTGCATTTTTTCATAATTATCATGGTTTGGGGATGTTATACAAGGCTGGAACGGATAAAAATTATTTTAGTTATTTTGAATAGAGATAATTTGTTTGAAATACCAGCAGACTGGCTACAAACAAAACAGAACAAATTAAACTCACATCTTGAGGTTCCACTGAATCATACTTAAATGGTAAGTATTGGTATCAGTATTGGTATCGGTATCAGTATCAGTATTGGTATCGGTGATACTGGTATGAAAATATGCAGCATCGAACACGTCTCGCCTCCCGCCTGATGATCTGACGTTACCTGCGCAGTCAGCTGGATGGGCTGCGACAGCGCCAGCTGTGGAGGCGGAGCTTGGACCGGTTGCTCCTGTTTGGTTGGCTGTTGCTGCTGTGGCTGCTGCTGCTGCTGCTGATTGGCTTGTTGCTGCGCGGCGGCGTGGGCGGCGGCGTGAGCGGCGTTGGACTGCTGCACGGCGGCCGCCAGCAGCTGAGCCTGAGCCTGCTGGAGGAGCAGCTGCTGCTGGGCCGGGAGGAGAGCGGCGAGCTGCAGGGAAACCACGCAAACTCTTACCACAGCTGGTGGCAAACAGTTACATTTACAAAAGTAACCTTCTTGAAAAAAAATTACTTTCAGGAGTATTTTCCTACTTTTACTTTAGTTATTTTACTATGAAGTATCTCTTAAGTATTTTACTCAAAGTTTCTGCATTTTCTACCCACTGCGTGAAGAACAAACATGTTTTAACACAGACACACCTGCAGTTTCTGTTAAAAGTTTCATCAGTTTTACTACTGAATGAAACTGATTGGAAAAACTGTCTTTGGGCTGATTTTGTTATATTTTCTTACTTATATGAATTATTGTCATGTTTATCCTTAAAATACCAAAATTTTCACAAACTTTACATTTTGGTCCGACTGATGGTGTAATTTTAAAATATTTAATGACTGATAAATTGATCAGGTACTCAGAACTCCAACAGACTTTTTACCAAATACGTTTTTATTAATACATACAAAAATACAAATGCTACTCTTATTTTAGTATAATTTGTAGGTAATCTGCCCACCTCTGTTCCTCACACATTGTAACTTAAAATTAAACAAAAATAAGTAAAAGCTGTTGAGTTTTGGGCATGATTTCCATCTCACTCTCTCTTTGTGTGTGTGTGTGTGCAGGTGCATGTGTGTGTTCTCACCCCTGCCAGCTGACTGCCGGCAAGCATCAGCTGTGTGTGGTGATGCTGAGCCTGTTGCTGCTGCTGCTGCTGTTGGGAGGGCGGAGCAGCAGCAGGAGCAACGGCGGCGGCGCTGTGTGTTATCTCTGAGCTCTCATCGCTCTTTACCTGGAAGAAAAGACAAATTCTCCTTCACAAAGAGTCCAGATCAGAGCTACTTTGATGCTCTGCTGTTGCTCCACCTCAGCTGAGGCTTTCAGAAGCTCACAGTGACAATAAGAGCAGCTAACACAACCCAAAGATGATCGACTCTGGAGGAAGGAGTGAAAATCACAAGAATGTCTATGAAATATTTACTGTTGCATCCTTCCTACACACACACACACACACACACACACACACACACACACACACACACACACACACACACACACACACACACGTAATCTTTCAAAGAAAAAGTAATTATAAGGACACTACCGCATTATAAGTGGAGTCATTTTTTCCACAGAAAAATATTTGTACCTGTTTATTTTCTTTTGGTGTTTTAAAATTTTCAGAAAGTGACAAGATGCTAAAGTAAAAACTGAAAAACTGAGGAGCAAATAAATGTCATCAAATGTAAGAGAGAATGAATGGATGAATGGATGGATGGATGGATGGATGGATGGATGGATGGATGGTTTCCAGGTTAAATCTTGTTTGTTGGAAGGGAAAGCTTCCCTTAAAACCTCTCTCTTGCTTCTCTCTATTCTCTCTCGTTGGACTGAATCTTTTTTCAGTCAACCTCTCCTCGAGCTGCTGACCTCTGACCTCCAGCTGCTGCTTCCTGCCAGTCCTCGTCCATCCTTTCTGCTCTCTGCTGTCGTTCTCCACCATGTTTTTCCCCCGATTAAAACTCAACACGGTTCTCATGTTTTAGACATTAAAGAAAAGTTTAACAAGCAGATCAATTCTGTAATAATTTTAGTTTCTTTCAGCTGTTTAACAGATTATTTTAGCGTTAAACCGACTGAACAGAATCAGGCGTTTACCTTGCTGCCTGCTGCTGTGGGTGAAAGGCTTCTCATCTTCTGGACCTGCAGCTGGAAATAAAACACACATTCACATTTAAGCATTTCACTTTTAAAAACTTTTCCGCAAAATCTTTCAACGGTTCTATAATCTCTTAAACGAAATAAACACTTTAAAAAAAGCTTAACTTTTGGCATTTGATTAAACTGCTCTAAATCTTTGAATGTGCCAATTGAATAAACATTTTCCATAATTTTATTACATAAAGTGATCATACACTTCTCTCACAGTAAGATAACCGTAACTAAAAAACACAGATTAAATTCACCTTTATATGATTTATTACTGTTATTAATATCTTAAAAACTAAAAATTAACTAAGTTGTCTGGTATTCATAATTTTAAATATCCTAAAACAAGAAAATCTTGGTTTGATTTAACTTCATATTGTGAGAAAAAAACAACCCATGTGAATCAGATTTTTTGTTATCTTTAAATATCTGGTTTCAACTGTAAATAACACCTGCAGTTTAAATATTCAACATTTTCAAAGACGTCTAAACAAAAGTCAAAACTTTCCAAACCTTGAAAACAACAAATTTAATTTTCAAAGATTTCAAGCAAACATAAAAACCCTGAAAATAAAGTCAAAAACACAAGATTCATGATTTTATATTAAAAAATTATAAATTCCACTTTATAGGAAGACTTTTAAATCGCACATGAAAAGTTCAGATATTTCTAAAGTGGTTGGATTTAATATTATGAAACTTTAAAAACCAACCTGGTCATCAGGACTGTTTCTGTCAGAGTCTGAAAAACACAGAAATATACATGATTATAATGCTATCTGAATTATATATTCATCACTTCATAAAATTAGGTTTAGATACTGACTTCCTCAATCAATTTAAATCATTTGGAGGCTAATTTATATCTGTTTTTTTAGTTTTTAAAGGAGAACAGACCCTTTAAAACAAAAACTGTTCACTTTTTTTCATGAACTGTGTTTTTATCCTGTTTATGGAGGGGTGAAATCCTCATTTTTGGGATATTTTTGGCTGTTTTATGCTGCCATCATCTCCAGAATCCATTAAAAGATCCTCCAACCGATGCAAAAATCTGTGGAAAATCTAAACTTTGTTTTCTCTTCTCACAGTATTTGTATTTATAATTATAAAAAGGTAAAAAAAATAATCACGCAAACAAGTCACTTTTTTTCAAAAAAATTGGATCCATTTTATGAAGAATCCTTCATAAAATGAACTTTAAGGAAAATTCTGAGCTGCTTCTTCATCACGGTTGTACAAAAACAGAGAGTCTTCAGTCAGAGGCTTTCATAGAATCACTGCAATACAGACTGCTACAGGAGATCGTTCACAATCAGTCACGCTGTTTTTATCCATTAGTAATTGTTTGCACGGTTGTTTTTGTTTTTGAGTGACAGTGGCATCAAATGAGCAACCTCAAATGTTTAATGTATTTATTTCCTTAAATTCATCAGAGAATAGGCGGGTTATTTCATGAAACTGATTGTTTTGTACCTGAACCGTCGCCTGGATATTCAGCTCCAGGATTCTCCTCCCCTGGTGCTTTGGACATCCTGATATCTGCAGATAAAACACAGAGACACACACAGGAGTCAGCATTACAAAACACACACACACGTTCACCATAAGAATCCTGATGCCAAACATTTACATATGTAAAAAAAATAAATACCAAATAAAAAATATTTTTTTTTACATGTACATTTTGACACTGGATGGATTTTTTTAGAAATAATTTCACATTGTTACATTTTTTTAGACATATGGAAGCATTTTGTGTCTAATTTATGTAAATGTTACACAAAACCATGTTTTGCACAATTTATTTATTTTTTTTATTGCAAAAACAGAGTTGGCATTCCTGAGTCTCTTCCAGCACATTTTTCTCCAAAGTGTTCACAAGCAAGCATTCATGCATCTGAATCCCATAAACTTTAAGTTTTATCTCGTGCTTTTTCATCCAATTATAATCAGAGTTTCTCTGAAATCAGTGCCTCCACCACTGAATTGCAGCCAAAAATTGTTCCAGAAATAGCTGTGAGTAAATGTGCTGAAGCTGCTGCATGAAAGCAGGGGGAGGTTTAAAAAGAAAGTTTTCCTGGAAGGAAACTTTCCTAATAAAGCTCTCTCTCTCTTCTTTCTGTTTGTGGTCACATCTGGGATTGCACCAGTAATTGGACCTGGAAGAAAAGCTGAAACTGCTTAGCTGAGCACCAGACATTAGTCAGTACCGCCATCCCAGATAAAACGGCTCTTTTCTCTAATCTTTTGTCTATCCTACACTTTTAAATATGTATCATTTTATTTATTTTATGTTGAAAAAGTTAAAATGCAGTTAGAAGAGGTTAGATGTTCAGTCTGCTAGCAGATAAATCCAAAAATAATTAACATAAATAATTCTAAAAATAGAAATAAACATGAATGACAGTAGAATTAATTTTAAACTTAAAAAAGACTTCATATTTCTGCAATAGCCAGAAAAAGAAACATATTAACTTAGAGAAATAATAACCAGTTGGAAATACTATAAAAATCCAGTGTGAGTTTTGTATGTTATCATGTGCTATGATGTCACTGTCAGGTGTAAAAAAAGAAGTTTAAGGTGTAAAATCTAGAAATTCAAGGAAGTAATTATATAAATAAAATCCAATCGGTTTCTGTTTTTATCTATTTTAGTTTTTTGCTCCTTTGAATTTAAATGAAAGATAAAATACATATAAACATCAACCTCAAATAAATTTCAGTATTTAATTTACATTTTGAAAATGAATGCAAAAAGCAGCTTAACGAGGTGCAGGTTTGAACAGTCTGCAGTTCCACAATCATACCAGACGGTGGCAGCACTCTCTTTGTGTTCGGAGCGAACCAACAGCGAGCAAAAAGCCTCCGTTGAATGTGGTAATTTTTAACTACAAATTCTGAGTGGCTAATTGATATAATATATAACATTTCTGACTTAAACAAACACTAAAATATCAAACAGAGGGCCTAACTGAGATGCAAGGAAGCAGACAACATTCACAGTTACTCATTCTTTTTTTTTTTAACAATTAAAATACATAATATTTCATATTAAATGCTAAAATTAATTAGCACATCTTAACTTATTTGTCATTCAGACATCCACTTACAGTGAACAGTGAATGAAATTACATTTCAGGAGACAGAAAGTTTTCAGTTCATGGAATAAATTATAAAAATCTCCACCAATGATCACGAAAAAATAAAATAAAAAAAATTAGCATGAACATCTTACAGAATGTAATATTCTAGATTTTATGATTCAGCTATTTCCAGAAACCATCAGTGAAGTCTTCATGATTGGATTTAACCAAATAAAGTATTTATTTCGAACACAAATATGTGACTTTTTCTAGACTTTTTATCTGCACACAAACAGAAGAACCCACTAAATTAATTTCATCCTTCTTGGATCCTTTTTTCTCTACCATTTTGTAAAAAAATCCTGCCTCATCTGTTCATCCGCATCCCGAATTCCTGATGTACCATGATCAGGTTTAACTGGAACATCTTTAAAACTGACTTTATTTCTGATTTTACTAGTTTCTGGTCTACACTGAAGATGAGTACCTAAAAAAATTATATTCAAGCAGAGATACTTAAGCATATTGTTCTAAAGTAAAAGTAAAAAGTAGCCATCAAAAAAATTACCCAGGAGCAAAAAAGCAACTCAAGTACTGAATAACTGATCGAAACGTCAATCGTTTAATGTTTCAATCAGATGGTCCAAAATATCAAGTTATATGGAAATTTTGGTATTTTAAGAACCAAAATAAAAATAATTTATATAACTGATATAACTGTAAAATAATAAAATCAGGCAAAATATATTTTTTAAATTCAATGTCTTTCAATATACAATTTACAAAACTCAAAAACCGCAGGCGTGTGTCCGCTAATGACAAACAATATATTTTGCAATTGAGGCGTTTCCATTAAATAATTAAAGTCACACGTGAATAAGTTTGTTTGCAATAAGTCTAAAAAACATGAACCACCATGATGCTCCAGCTACTTCCTGTCGTCTTCAACATGCGACTCGTGTGATGTGAAAAAAGCGCTTACACTGCAGTTTTGTGAAACACTAATTTCAGAGCCGGTCCAAGGTATATCCTTAGAGCCCCCACACCACCAGGGGGCCTCAAAGAGCAAAAAGCTAGCGTGATTTATTCTTTTTTTAATAACACTGAATAATACAAACTCAATATTACACATAAAAAATAATATTGTTTTTTATAGCTTTAGTGGCGGCTGCCACTGTTGGGAAAATATAAGATATAAAGCTTGTCAACTGTAAATTCAGTGTTTGAATACTCAACAGAAGATGCTATTTTCAAAACAAATCTATTCAATTAAACTGATTTTGGCGTTTTCCCCAACTTTTGCTGCTGCCATTTTGTGGTGTATGGAGCGCCATAATTTGGCTGAAAAAATAAAAATAAAGTAAATTTCACATCAGTTAGAAAGGCTAATAAATAGATTCATAATCAGCAAAACAAAGGATGTTATATCTATAATTTCAGTATATTTTAGTTTTATAAACAGTGTAGTTCCAGTTATTTACAGTTTTTACTTATTTCTGGTAACAAACAATGTTTTCTTAATTTCAGTTGTCAGTAGTTTGCAGTAATGCATTTGCCCCGTTGTGCTGTTAGGGGCAGTTGGGGGCTGGGGGGGTAAAAATGGCTGCAGGGGGTCCTAAACTCAGCGCCCCCTCCCCGCCTCGGTCACGCCTGTCAGGGGCCAGTGACAGACGGCGCGTGGGTTCTTGTGTGTGGACTGGAAAGGGGCGGGGGGCTGGAGCCGTTTGGCGTGTGGAGGTCAAAGGTCAGGCACATGGTCTCTGCCACCTCACGCTTCACACACACAAGCTGCCTCCATCTTTTCCACCTGTCTGCCCCCCCACCCGACATTCAGCGCAGAGAAAGCTGAAAAAAACTAAAATATCAATCTGTTTTATTTAATGTTGGGGATAAAATTAGGATTTTAATCTGTTTAAATGAAACTTTTTCAAAGGAATTTGAAAAAAAAAACTTCTCATTTACAATTATTTTTATAAATAAAAGTTTTTTTGCATAAAAAAAAATCTCTTTGAATAATATAAAGATTAAATGAAGTAATTATCCGGATCTATTTTAAACATTTTTTAACAACAGTCTGCATTTGATAAAGATGAACGTCTAAAATGAAAAACTAACTGATGTTCATAACAGAAAGCAAATGAAATGTAATTTCTCTCTAAATAATCCAGAACATTTTAAAGCCTTTGATCTTAGTTAAGCTGTGTTTTAATTAAAAATCCCTTCAGCTGCCTTTAAACGGACCTATAAATTCATGTTCCCAGCCTTTTATTCAGTAAATCAGGAAGCAAACAAACTCAGATGTGTTTGGATGTCAGTTTGTTTTGCTGCTTTATCTAAAGATAATTAACTGACGTCTTGTTTTTACAGTGATGCTCCTGATTATTATGAAAAACAGCCACAGTTTGCAAAAACTAGATTCAAAGAGGGGATGAAAAATGTTTAACATTCCTGACAAAAAAAGGTTGTATTCTTTTGACTGGGCCTTTAAATGTAAGCTAACACACAGCTTTTACATTTTCTGAATTAATTGGAATAACTGCATTTGAATTGATCAGATTTCGCTCTAAAACAGAGGCAGAATTTACATTTTTATTCTTAAATACAAAGCCAGAAATTGAAACAATGAAAGGTTTGTAGCTTTTTAGTGTCCAGGTAGGCTGTCTGATTTATCTGAACTGTAATCCAGATTAACAGTTTTTAATCTCATCTATTCCTACAGGGATATCACTCGTTTTTGGTTTCTATTATTTCTTCTTTGCCCTCATTAATCAAAAATCTGCTCTTTTCCATCATGTTTAGACTCTTCTAACCCATCCTAACAGTTAAATTATCCTTCAGTAATGATTTATTGCGTTTTATTTTGTGCAGATTTTAGTTTGTATGTAAATTTAATCTGCAGCTTTACAGCTAAACGCTGTCGCAGAAGGTTGTCAGTTTGGTTCCAGCTCCACTTCCCCTCATTTTGAAATGTCTTTTCCCGACGAGTCAGTGTTTGAAAATGTAAAAGTCTGGTGGAGATACATTAAAAAAAACAAATTTTATACAATTTCCTTAAAAAAATAAAACATTTTAAGTTATTTGATTTTTTTTTCTTAAATAAACCCTGAACTGAAACTTTGTTTAGGTGCTTTAGAGCAATTTAAGCCTGTTTCCATTAATTTCCTGGAGATGTTTCTGCCTTTTTGATCCGTCTCTGTCCTGCCGTTACTTTGACAGACGAGTTCTGGGTTTCGCCATAAGGCTTCAGCGTCGAGGTAAACCGGATTATTTCCGCCTCTGAGAAGCGTTTGTATCATTACAGCCACAGTTAGCGTCTCTCTCCGCCTCCGACTGTCCCTCCCTCGCCACTCGCCTTTCCCCTGCAGCAGTGGTCAACGGCGGTGGCGGTCACAGCGCCGCTGGACAGAGCTAACGCAGGACACATGGACCCGTTGCCAGGCAACAGCAGTGTAAGATCGGAGTGTGTGTGAACATGGCTTCTGCTCAGATGTTGTGTGTGCACCTGTGAGAGTGTTAATCATTAAGAATAAGCATGTTTCTCTGCCCTGCAGGTGCCGAAGTGGAGCAAACTAAGTCCTGCATGCTAATGTCTGCTGCTCTCACATCAGCGCAGGACTACACGTTGTTTCAGATTTGTTTTTCAGGTGATGTGCATCTCCTCAGTTAGCAGAAAACAAGAGTTTAGGGTTAATTAAACACTCTGATTCTGTTTATGCAGGAGAACAGCAGAGCATCCACTCAGGTAAAGGTTAGAGACAAACCAAACAAACGCTGAAAAATCTGACATATTTTGGGACGTATTAAACCAGATTCCCAGTCTATAAACTGGAAACAACCAGCAAAACAAATCAGAGAAAGGTTAGTGATGCATGCTTTGATGTTCAACTCTCCAAGAACTGGACGGGACATTTTCCTTTCACTTTTATGCATCAAAATCATTAGAAAACCAACAGAAAAGGCAGGTCAGACCTGAAAGAAACTGGAAATATGATCAGTTTTCATCTCCGATCTGCATGAAAATGTTCCTGCTGAGCAGCTGAGGACTTCTTCTACACCTAAATATTGACGTCCTCCTCCTCCTCAGTATGCATCTGCTGCAAACAGAAGCAGCTGCCTGGGAGTGAATGAGTAAACTCATGTTTAGATGCTGATTTGTGGAGGAGTTTCTTTCTTTTTTTTATGCACAATTGGAAAAGAACTGAATGTGTTGTGTTCTGTGCACACGTGCATCTTCAACGTGTGCACGTGAGCGTGCACGGGCGCCTTCTTGAATATGTCTCCAGAGTGTTTATTATATCCGATACAGTACCTCTTTCTCGCACCACATATTTCTGTGCCGATCGATTCCTCTGACTCTCGACAAGACAATAATCGCACCTCCCTCCCTCTCTCCTTCTCTCCACCATTATTACTGCCCTCCCCGAGGAGCACAACGCAGGGATGGAGGGATAAAAACACAGAAAGAACGGGAGGGAGGACAAGGGGAAGAAGGAAATGGCCACTGTGTGGTACTTCCTTCTTCCTCCAGAATCTCAGCGTTGAGGCGCAAAGATGGAGGCTGGGATGCTGGAGTAGAAGGGCGTAAACTTTGAAGAAAAATGGCAGACACAAAGAGACCAGAAGTGTTTTTAAAAAATTGAAACAACAAGAAGAGACGGCAAACAAAATGTCTGCTTAAGGGAAATTCAAAGGAAAATAATCAACAAATAACCAAAATACAAAGAAAGACATCTGGATTGAGCAAATGTGGGGAAAAAATTGTCCAAAATGAGAATGTGGAACAGAGAGAGCAGCAGCGTGACGGAGCGTCCTCGCAGGAAATAGCAGGAAAGGAGAAGATGGTGACAATTGGACTAACAAAGACACACAGCCTCGCCTTGATGGGCCGAGTGTGAGCGATTGGATGAGGAGGGAGGGGGCAGATTGTGTGCAACAGAGTAAATGACAAAAAGAAACGACAGGGTGGACAGAGAGATGGCCGAAAAACGAGGCGGCGGTCTGAGGAAAGCAGAGGCCTCGACGGAAAACCTGCGATTCAGAAACCAAAGCAGGAAGAAACAGTTGAATTAAAATGTTTTGCATGAAATGAATGAATTGTTTTTTAATTTCAGGACTGAAACGAGACGAAAAGCTGATCCCCTGAGGAGCGCAGAGTTTCCTCCACCCCAAAAAGAAGATCGTATTATTTTTCAATCTGGGCTTATGAGGTTGTCATGTGACCGCCGGGATATTTATGTTCCAACTATTTGGATTGAGGCGGAAAATCCCAGCGGTGTGAGGCCGAGCCGGGCCGGCTTTCTTCATGCAGGGTTTTGTTGTGGATCAGATGCAATAAATCAATTACCTGCATGATAAATTAAAACAAGGTGAAAGATTTCCATTTGCATGATTTATCGTTTTTCTCTCTAACAAAAACTGGAGTTTTGGTCTCAACCAGCCCGTTTTTAAAGGATAGTTGTGATACCAGAGACTTCATAATTAATTTTGTCGTTTTGTTTATTTATTCAGGATATTTCCAGTTCCAGTGATAAACGTTTAATAGAATTTAAAGTTTATTGATATTTGAGTGGGTGTAGTTGCAGTAAAATGCCATCATTAGTTGAAAATGGCCTCAAAACAACAATTTCATCGTTTATCACATTAACTTCTGGGACAATTTATCATCCAGCTAAACAAGTCATGGTGTCAGGCCATCGCGTGCGGCTCCACAGGTGCAGAGAAACATGTGAAGGAGGAGAGCTGGACGTCCGGTGATCTATAGAGCGAGCTGCGGGCCATTAGACGGCCGGGTTTACAGCTTTATCGATTGGACCCGACTTAAATTGGCTCCCAATTAAACAGAGCACTTATTTGACCTCTTTACCCCTTCCCGTCCATCCGAGCTCGTCTCCATCCACACATCCGTCTCTTCCTCCCTCCGTCTATTTACACCCGGCTCTTTCATCACACACAGCTGCTCTCCGGCTTCCTCCTGTCCTTTTCCCCCAGATGTGATCTTTGCTCGGCTTCTCTCTTACACTTTCTTTCAGTCAATCCGTCAATCTCTCCTTAAATAACAGCATGAATTATTAAGCGTATTTATTCAAACAGCATTAATTATAAAGAAGGGAAGCAGAAGAAGAAGTGGAGAGCTTGGAGGAAAGGTGGAGAAAGAAGACGAGGGAGGTGAAAAAGGGGGTTAGGAAATTGGTGTGGCTTGCGGAACAGCGCCTCGCCCTCCTCCTCCTCCTCCTCCTCTCCCTCCATCCCCCCGTCCTTCCCTTCCCCGCTCTGCTTTGTATTCTGTGGAGATGACAGGGGGAAAGCTTTATTGCTCTGAGTTTGTATCGATCGGGGCCCCTCAGAGGGGGTAACCAGACCCGCGCACGCCGGAGGCCGCCGGTTGCAGCCTGCAGCCCCCGCCTCGCACCAACACCCGCTCCCTCCCCTAGTTTTTTTTTTTCTTAGAAAATTGCTGCCTCCTCTTTCTGGTTTGGAGAGGTCAAGAGACAAAGCGCGGTGGCTTTTATTTACCGTCGGCTCAGGAAGCCTCAGAGTGCAAATGAAAGCGCGATCTCTCTTCGAAAACATGGACACACGCTGCAAAAGTGCATGAATATTCTCACTGAACCGGGTTGCCAGATCTGACTGACGATAACCAATTTTTCTGGATGATACATTTTTACGATAATTATTACAATAATTTATTATACTGTTGTTTGAGACAATTTTAAAGTAATTTATTGCATAATAATGAAAGTTTGCTCTCTCAAAGACAAACGCTCCACACTGGAACTGGAAGATACTTTAAATATCCCAAATAAAACAGAACCTAAACTATGAATAAAATGGATTATGAAGTCTCTAAACACAATAGCTCTTCAAAAAATATTAGTCATCAAAATGGAAATTATTGAGCTCATTTTAATTTATTGTGTGATTAATTGATTAATTGCTTTTTGTGACTTAAAAAAGAAAACAGAATCTCAACTTAATAGCTCAGCATTTCATGAAAAGTTTTATGCTTTTCTGTCACACAATAACAACTTGAAAGAAATTTCCTCTGAAAACTTTCTAAAAACCACTAAACGTGTTCAAAAGCAGCCCAATCTGGCAACACTCATGCTCACTCAACAGGGTTGCCAGATCTGTCTGGCATTTTCCAGCCCAAATCTCAACTTCTAATGAATTCATCATAATAGCCCCAGATACAGTCATACATATAAAAAGTTTATGTCTCATATTTCATTGCTTGCATTTAGACTTGTGATAATTTGCAACATTTTTGGTCGTCCTTTATTACATTCTGGCCAGAACCAGATCCCACTGGGACTGCAGAGGTCTTGACTCTTTGAACACAATGACCCTGGACATTTTTGTGGTGATATTTTGGGATTTTTTTTTAAATTGTGCTTTTCTGCCACAAAATGACAACCATTTCAAAAGAATTTTCCATTTTAAAAGCCCACCAAATGTTGTAAAAAGCAGAAGAAACTAACAACCTGCAGAAACCAGTTTTTTCCAGACAAACAAAAGCAGCTCAATCTGGCAACACTGATGCTCACTGAGCAGGGTTGTAAGATCTGACAGTTTTCAGCCAAAAACTATGAAAACACGTCCAACTCCCAAAAACAACCCAAATCTCAACTTCTAATAAAATTCATGTTTTATAGAAAAACATAAATTTTTCTAATAATTATTTTTCTATAGTTCATGTAGTACTATGGAACTGTAGTTCTACATGTAGTCATTCATACCCGACTCTTTAAATCATGATGCTGCCCTGCGATTTCTGTTTTACGGCAGTGACATCTGATGATGTCACAGTGGACAGATACTACAGATTTTAATAACTACTGACTTTTAGTGAGAACAGGTTACTAAACCGTGTTCAAAAGTAGTCCAATCTGGCAACACTGATGCTCACTGAACTGTGTTGCCAGATCTGACTACACAACACACACAACTCCAATAAAAAAAAAAAATCCCAAAAGAGTTTTTTCTGTCCTTTTGAATCATGTTGGCCTGGGATTTATGTTTTACAACTCTACACTTGATTAACCCATGACTAACCATTGATGATGTCACATTCAACAGATTCTACAGATTTCAATAACAACTATTGGCAACAGTGACAATTTTTGTAAAAACCCACCAGATGTGAAAAGCAGCCCAGATTTTAACAACCTGCAAAAAGCAGTTTTTTCCCCAGCCAAACGTTTTCAAAACCCACCCAATCTGGCAACACTGTAACTGAAACACACGCACGCACGCACGCACGCACACACACACACACACACACACACACACACACACACACCGGCTGCAGGGCTGAGCTGCTGTCCCATCAGAAATCCCTAATCTAGGAGCGTGACCGTCCTCAGTTCCAGCAGCCGGGGATCAGGATGCTGCGGGCGGATTCCAAATTTAAGGATGAGATGGGATGGGGATGCAGGTTCCTGCAATCACCCCGGGGGTGGGAGGACGGTTTGGGGCCGGGGGTGAGGAGAGGGAGGTCGAGTGGTGTGATTTACCCCCCTGCTCTCCTCGCTGCGAACCGAACCTCTCAGCATTTCACGGAGCGGACGACCACAAGAGGGTTCAGCGCTCTCTGCTTTCGTCTTCTAAACACAGTTTTAGGTGGAAGTCGGTTTGCTCTCCTGTGAGACTCTAAGAGTTTTATGACCTGGAGGAAAACGATCACCGCTTCACAGAAATAAAATGTTTTACATGAGCTCACTGCTTATGTTTGGAACAGAAACTCACACTAAAATAATCTAAATTCATGAATATTATGGCTTTAAATATTTATTTAGTCTTATTTTGACTCACCGACTTCAGCAGAAATAACACTGACTCTATTTTCATTTTTGGAGTACTTTTTACTTTCTTTTGAAGTATTGCTACTCTTACTTGAGTAAAATTTCCTGATGCACATTTGAGTTTAAAGCAACTCTTTTAGTTGTTTAGGTTTCTCATAAATAAAAATATTTTATTTTGTCTTGAGAATGGAGGATGTGTAAGAGCTTTCTTTCAGCCAGCTGACTGGCAATGCTCAGCAACATGCGGGGGAGGGGGAATGTCACACTGCTTTCTTATCCACCTAGATCACTTTCTCACTTTCTGCATCATTTCATTTAAAAGCTTTAAGCTGCAGGAACAAAATGATGTAAACTTTTTATGGTTTTTAAGTCGTAACCTTTCAGAGCCCGTTTGAGTAACATCATTAAATACCCGTTTAGAACCGGGTTCAAATGCAGCTCCAGGAGTTTAGTGTCTCAGCGCATCAGTAAAATGTAAAATCATGTCCTGCTTAATGAAATGCAGGTCATATGTTTGCATCAAAGCCAGTGAAAGTCAATCCAAACAACCGTATCAGCTTTCAGTGCGAATGCACGACACCAAAAGAGTCCAATTCATTACGTTCTACCGGTCCTCTGTTACTGCAATAACAGGACGTTACTTTGCATGCATCTGTTAGATAATTTTACTAATAAGTTATATTAAACTTGCAGTTTATGCAACATTTCAACTGCAAAGCAACAGCAGGGATGAAGGATCTCAGAGGGAAGTGTCGCCCTCATGGTGCTTCATATTATGAAAGGATTTATTTATGTATTAATGCTTCATACTGCAGCCTAGGTTGTGATTAATCCACATTTTTCTCACTCAACATTATGACTCTGTCATTGGAAACTACAGTACTTTTTATTGAAAGTCCATCCAAACCATTTGATATACCGGTAAAGTGCAGAGTGTGAACGGCACTTAAAGTATAAAGTCCAGTAAATGTTGCTTTTAAAATGTAAAGTTTGCACATCTTGTTGCTGCAGCTCTAGAACTGAGGGCTAAATGTGAGTCAGGTTAGAGCAACAAGATGTTCGCTTGCCTGTATATGTCTTTATTTATTCTTCCAATATGTTCTGTAAAAGTCTTTAAAAAACTTTACATTTTCTGTAGCCAACAGGAAGGATTTATGAAAACAGATAAAAATAAAAGTAAGAAAATGGCAGATTTTTCTTCTTTTATGAGCCTTTATTTTGTTCATTTCTTTAATTAGAAATGGATTATTTTCTGTTATATTTTCATCTAATTCAGTTTAAGTAAAAAAAAGATTATTTTCATTAAGTGCTGAGATTTATCAGTGTTAATCACATCATTGTAGTGAATGTTGATGGTTTTCAAAAATCATTTCATCCATGAATTTTGTGTGCAGAAGAAAAGTTATTAGCGTATATTATGTTAACATAATTTAAACTAAATTATTGTAAACTTTTATTTTACCAATGTAGATTTGATGAAAACTTCATGTTGGAAACAAACATTGAGCGAAATGAGGGAGGATCCCAGAGAGATCACGGATCAATCGAGCCAAAATGTTTTACTGATTTAACATCCTCAGCATCTCAACAACAGTTCAGACATTTTGTTTCGAGATCCCAGAATTGTCGCCACCTTCCACTTGAACTCCATGTTGCCGACGCAGGCCGAGCGAATCGTCATGCCAACCGTGGAGAAAGACGGACGGACGCACGGATAGAAAAATAAAAATAAAAAATGGCCGTCCGTAGGGGCGAGTGAGCGCTGAAGGCCACGGCGTCCCCCTCCTTCTTGGACTGTTTGGCTTCAGAGAGGCTGTTATCTCTCTATTTTTACACTCCTTCCATCAACAGACCGCCCCAGACCCACTTATGTTCACTCACCAAATGACACGTGTACACACACACACGCACACACACACGCACACACGCACACACGCACACACACACACACAAATTACAGACGTAGACAATGAGCGCGGTGCTGTGAAGCCATTGTGAGTCATAAAGCGAGTTTGGACGCACTCTGCAACCTTTTCCAGACTCTTTCCTGCTGTTTGATCACGACTTATTTTCTTCAATTTGGAAACGTTTCTCTGAAAATGGCGACCCTCGCTTTGCTTTATTTTCTGAAGACATTTCGTCTGTTTTACATTTGACTTTATTGAATCCTGTTAGAAAAAAATAAAACGAGTATGATGAAAACTTCAAGCGCATCAAGGTCACTTCTTTCAGGTGATTTTTGAATAAAAGCATTTTATTTATTCTCTTCAGAGCTACTTCACAGCCAAAACATTTTATTTTCCAGAAAACTGATTGTGTGAAAGAGGCTGTTTGAATCCGTCTTTCACCTGAAAATACACACAGAAGGGTGAAGGCAACTGACCTAACACACACACACACACACCCACACACACACACACACACACACACACA
>NW_015112655.1:53318-116918 GCF_001443285.1 Poecilia latipinna | reverse complement strand
ACACACACACACACACACACACACACACACACACACACACACACACACACACACAGACAGTGAGCCACAATTACAGGCATCCAGGGCAGAGATAATTACAACGACACCGAGAACATGGGTGTGTGTCGGTGTCATTGTATGGATCAGATCCACAGGGGGTAGACTATACAATAACGACCAATTTAATGGAAAAGTCTATCTTTTTCTGCTTGGAATATGATTGTGTGTTCGGACTGTAACACGACGGGGAAGTCAGCGTGACGCCATTATGCTTTCCCACCACAATAATACACTGAACACAATGTATGTCTTATCATTTGCACTATAATCAGGTCTTTTATTTCGCTGTGGGTGTGTGTGTGTGTGTGTGAGGAAGAGAGAGACGGAGAGAGAGAGATGAAAGCACGCCGACACACGCTGCACGGCCGCGGCGGCGTTGGAACAAGCACGCCCCCCGCCTGGCCCACCGACCTACCACCATTTCACACCGCTGACCAGTACAAATTGGATAAGGGTCCATTCTCTCTGCACCAACACACACAACACGTACAGCGCACACAAACACCATGCACGATCACACACACACACAAAAAAGACTCAAAATGGCTGAAATGCAGCGGTTAGAGTCGGTGGTGTGTGAAGCTACAGCGGAGGACAGGTGAGGAAAGAAAGGTGAGTTTGCTCTTCCTCATCAGATATCTTCAAAATTTACAGAACTGGAGACAGAGTCTGATTTATAATAAATTGGGAAAAATAAACTTATTTTGTGTGAAAGTGTTACATGTTGGAAACTTCAGTATTTACAGCCTAAACACATCATGATTCAGGGTTGACCAACAAGTGATAGCAGAAATTAGTCATGATAAGATAGTTCGTCTTTCTATGTGTTTTTAGCCATTTTATAAGATAAATTAGTTAAAAATAAAGGGAGTTTAAAACATCATATTATTAAAAAGGCACAAAGCAACAGCAGTTAATCTTTGAATTTGGTCCTGCGTCTCAGTGCAGATGAACTGGACCAAGGTGTGATATTCACAGTGTTCTGCTGTGTCAGACCCGGTTTGATGCTAAAAGATCAACTAACTTTTTGTGAAATCTCAAAGCTCTGCAAGTGAAATAAAGTGCTTAGAGAATTATTAGCCACACTAATCACAAAGCAGGTCATGCTGTCAGTTTCACTTTCAGCTTTAAGCATTTGGACTGCTGAGGTGAGAGATGCTAAATGGTTAAATGTGTATGGCAGAAGAACAATAATGCGATAAGTTATTTATGCCCCTGATGCAGATAAACAAGAAAAAAAAAAAAAAAACTAAGGTAAATTATAAACAAATTAAACCTCAAAATTCACATGTAGGAGCCCTGTTAAAGCAAAACATACAATAATTTGGATCCTTATAGACCAGAATTAGTGGTCTATAATTTTATATATATGATTTTAATGAAGTTTTCTTGAGTTTAAACGGTTCAGTTCCTCTTTTGTAACTTGTGTCTCTGCAGTTACAAAATATTTCAGGGTGCAGAAATATTTCTGCACCCTGAGGATGTTGCTATGAAACCCAAATGATTGGGAGCCAGTTTTTAAACCTCAGATCATTATGTTGGGTTGTATTTAACCCCCAACATGCTGCCTCCCCTCAGCTTCGCTGTGTAATTACAGTGTGACCCCCCTGTAGGGTCCGGCTGTGAGGATTCCTGGCTGCATGCTGTGTGGGTCTCCAGTGTTTGCCTTCATGAGACGGTCCGCTCTGGTGTGGCAGCCGCCGCATGGGAATGGAAAACCAATTTCTCTTTAAGCATTCGTTTTCATCTGGAAAAAAATAATCTTTTTTGAAGTTTTGAATGAATTCATGAGAACTAAAGGAGCTGAAACAGGTAAAAGTTTAGATTTTCATCATTAACTTGTAAACATTTTTTGTTTATTCTAGAACAGTGAGCTGGAATATAGATATTCTAGATAGTTAGATCTAACTTAATGATATTGGAATAAATAAACATGAAAAAGGGAATCAAAGAGCGAAAAAAAACAAAGCAGGAGTTTAATGATATTTAACGACATGCTGGCTTATAAAAACTGTATAAATGAATCTGTTATGAATTCTCCTTTGTTGTTTATTGAGAGCAGAGTAAATGTTTTATTTCTATTCATTGCTCTTGCAATAGACTAAATAAAACCCAGGACAGCCCTTTTAAAACCGAGTCACATGTACGCACTCCGCCTCTCATTTTTTTATTACCATAACTGATTCTTAGTGCATAGTTTAATAATTTAGAGCTGATATAACTTGTGTGTATGTTTCAAGGAGAGAGATAAGGAAATAAAGATGTATGTATTAATTTACCGGATTTAAACCCAAAGCTTTACACTGCACAGCTTCACAAACAAATATATTAACAATGATGAAACATTTCTGAAGTGTGTTTTCTGGTCCTAATGTTTTGCTTACTCACTACTTATCAGATGCAATGGCTTCCACTTTACCCTGTTTAATGATATCAGTCAGTATTTGTTACAAAAGATTCAATTAGACTTTTACACTGCAGGATATAAAAATGTAAAACTAACTACAAGAACTACAGATTTGTTGTATAATTTTTTACTTCTATTGGTTGGAAAAACAAATATAACCAGGTTTATATGAAGATGCAGCACATTCAGCCATAAATACTTTGCAGAAGATGCTGCATGTCTGTACTTTAATGGAAATGAATCGTCTAAAAAGCTGATAGTTTAATAAAGAACAGATAATGAGTCCTTATGAACATAAATACATTTTTAAAATCAGCTAAATGTCTAACAGCTCAACAGTAATTCAACAGCAGGAGAAATATCACAAACATTACTTGATGTTTTGGTTCTGTGCAGTAATGTTAATGTTTTATGTTTTTATCCATTTAGTTTTTGCCAAAGTCGTCATGTTCTGCGATACAGTTTCAATAAAAGCAAACAGCAGCTGTGATCTACATAAAAACAACTCAGAAATCCTCAAATTAACCTGCATAACATGCAGCAATTAGACAACAACACAAACATGGAAGTTATTAGATTTTAGAAAGACTAAACAGCAAGTTAACCAACATGGATTCACACCCACAACATTTCTTTAAATGACCAAATCCAGATTAACAGTTTAGTGTTAATCTGTTAATCAACAGAAAGATAATAAGATGTGACTTTTTCACAAAATTTCTCCCACATCTGAGCCCCTTTATTTTTTAAAAAAGAAAGTACTTCCAGATAAATTCAGCTAAGTGTCAGAAGAGATGCTTTAAGTTTCTACACTGATAAAGAAATTAAGTAGAAATTGACTGACAGAGAAATGTATCCAGCATTTTACTGTGTTGACAAAAAAGACCCTGAAGGTATTAAATTAACTTTATATTCACAATATTTTGAGAAGTTAAGTTAGATGAGAGCAGGACTGCAACAATTAATCTGACTAATCATGATGAATCTATAACTGAAACAATCATCAACTAATTTTGTCGATTACTAACTGGAGCATAGAGACTAAAAAATGCCATTTGCTGAAAGAGCAACAGAATCGGAAGACAAAAAAAGAATAGAAATATCTCAAAGCTTCACCTGATTTAAATTCTGCAAAAAAATCTCCCATTAGGCAAATTATGAAATCCATTTATTAATCAGTTAAAATAATAAAAATATAATGAAATGATAAAAAGTAAGTTTAGTTTTAAGCAGACTTTTTCACATTGATTTTTAGAAGTATTTCTTAGCTGCAGATGCATCCTTTGGCACAAATGATCATAAACCCACTAAAGGAATCATGCTATTGTATTTTAGGCAATAAAATGTTTTTCTTCCTTGAAAAAGTTGCATGTAAAATGTATTTCTAACATTAATTTCATTTAATGTTGAATGGAAAATCTGCAGATTGTGCCACATTTTTATTTACCTGATTAATCATCAGAGTAATCGGTTACTAAATTCACTGTTAGTTGCAGCCCTATATTATCTGTTTTTGCTTTTTTAAAGTATTTATGTTATTTTTTTTAAAGGTGAATTTAACTTTTAGATTTAAAATCCATCAAAACTAAACCATAAAAGTAATTTCTAAACACTAGGTAAAGAAATAGGAGGTAATTTAGCAGATCTTTTTAAATGACGTTTTACTGAGTTAGCCTAAATTTGAACATTTCCATATCTGTAAATTTGTGTGTTTATCCAGCAGAGGCAGCCATGTGGCCCAGAGTGTTTACATTTGTTGACAGGGGCACACCGGGTTATATCTCACGGTAATCAATGAACAAGGGAACGAGAGGAGAGCAGGAGGGAGGGAGGGAGGATAAAAATCGGTAAGGAAAGCAGGTTATCTCCTGTCATTAACGGAGGGATTCCCGCGTGGGAGGGAGGGAGAGGGGGAGTGGCGGGCAGCGTAAGGGAAAGACCTGGATTCATTGAGAAAAAACAGCGTGTTTGGCATGAAGAGAAAGCAGACAATTATCTATATTGATTAAAGCCAGCCAGCCAGCACGGAGAAGACAGAAAACTATGGCTGGATCAATAGCGAGGGAGGAAGGGAGGGAGGGAGAGAGGAAGGAATGTAGGCCAGAGGAAGGAGGGATATCTGCAGACAGACGGGACCGGATGGGTTCAGAGGCGGATAGAAGAGGAAAACTGGCTGAAAAAAGATGAAGACGGACAGGATTTGATGAAAAGATGACTGTTCAGAAATCTCACAGCGAGGAACGACAGTGACGGATTCATCAGAGAGGCAGGTAGGATGTTAATGAAGACGACGGCTGGATAATTAATGACTTTGCATTTAGTTTGTGATCAGTACGACTGGAGGTGAGGAGGGACAGAGCAGCTCTGCTTGTTATTTATGGCTCAGTGGCCTCTCTGTAACCGTCCTGTCTAATTAAACTCCTCATCAACCAAAAATGACCCGACTCCTCAGGACCACAGTGTTAATTGGTGCCATTTACAAAAGCAGGACTCAAAGTGACATGATAGATGTTAAAACTCTTCACTTAAGAAATTATAAGAGTGAGAAAATTAGGAAATTTAGAAATACTAATAACTTTACTTTCTTATATGCATCAGGACAGTAAAGTGATTTATGGTGTTTTTCCACCTGATAGTCCGGCAGACAACATTTGTCACAGTTTCTGTGTCGAACCAACCAAACCTTTTGAGCAACCTGTTCCCCTCCTCGCCTGTGGGGGCGCTACACCAAGAACCACTGACGGAAACATGAAAACCTGTGAAGAAAACACCGAACACAACTTTCTGCTTCACAAAAAGTAAATAAAAATGGAGTGGCATCGTATTTTAGCGGTTGTCTCACATTTGGCGAATAGATGATGGATATCTGGATATCTGAAGAACTCAAACTAGAAAACTATTTATTCATCATTTATCTATTTTTATCGATTATCTAACTTTAGAAATGACCTACAACCTGAAGCAAATTTTGCATAAAACTGATTCCAGTTTCATAATTATCTCCGATATCTTTTTATTTTAAAAATAGCAGACGATTGATATTTGGATACCTGATGAAGTCATCAACTAGCAAAATAATTATTCATTATCTATATTTATCTATGAACAAACTTTAGAAATTGCCTAGAACTTATTTTAAAAACCTAATGATCACATTTTGTATTTCTAGATAGAGCGCTGTCTTTAGTTTTATTTTTGACACAGGATTTATGAACTTTTTTCGCCATTTTATTTCCTTCTCTGTCACTTTCTTTCACTTTACCGACTGATTCTCTCCAAGCAGCCTCCCCTCCGCCTCCTCTTGTTTTTCTCTTTTCAACTTTATCCACAATTTCTCCATCATCTCTTCAGTCCCGTCCTCATCTCTCCATCTGTCTCTCCCTCCACAGGGTCACGCTGATGGTCACCAAGGTGCTGTAGTGAGCAGTATGGAGGATTGTAGGTCTGGGGCAAAATGGCCCCTAAATGGCTCTCAAACTCACGCTGGCTTTATTGATGCTCTGCTCTGACGCCAGCTAGCCCACAACGCTATATGTGTGAGAGAGTGTGTGTCAGAGGGAGAGTGGCACTGATTGCTATGTTGATGAAACAGAATAGTCCCACATCTCTCTGAAAGCTTCTCAGCTCAGACGGTGCAGACAGACGAGACAGAGACAGGTGGAAAACACATGATTTTTAGTGCATTGAGCTGGTTGTTTCCAGACATGCTTTAAAAAAATAAAAATAAAAAATACTGGAGAAGCTTCACAAACTAAGAGTTCATGTTTTTGCACTTTTAAATTCAAGTTGTTTTGGGTCCAGCGATGCCTCATGTTGCAATTCACTGCAAATGTTGCGCCGATTCCCTCCGATCCTGCTCTGATTATGTATGTGTAACTTAAAATGTTTTGAACAAATTCCCTGGCTCCGAGTTTGTAGGCGTTTCGTAATAAATAAAAAATACAAGAGAAAGTTGCTGATAAAACTTACAGCAATACAAGCAGACAGCAAAACACTGAATTTGTTTGGGTAATATTTCACAGGCTCCCAAATCAGCTCTGCTAACAGGGCGGGAGCAGAAAACTCTCTGTGAAAGTTGCTCTCCTCCTGGAGTGAGGCTGATTTTAGGAACATTTCAAACCGTTTTCACCTGCTGGGGGTGAATTAACAAGGCTGAGTCTACAGTCACATATTTATAGAACAGCACAAATCAACTACAATACTTGACATCAGGAGATAAATATGACTAAAGTCTATATTGCAATGAGTTTTATGTGAATCAACCTTTCTACAGACAGAGTGCAGGTTAACCTGTCATTATAACAGTTGCTGATACTTACAGGAGAAATACAAAAGAAAATGCATGTTTTTTTTAAATGAGGGAATAACATTAGAAGATGATATGAAGGTAAAAATGGTTGATTTTACATAATATTCCCCTTTTGAAATATTTTGTGACGTAAACTCTGTGAAAAATCTCAAAAACTACCATGAAAAAGAGGAAATACTGTAATACAAACAACTGTATTGAAATTTAAAAAGTCAAGATGGACACAGATTCATTGTCCTAATGTGGAGAAATTCAGGTGTAACAGCAGCAAGTTATAGTAAGTAGAACCATGTAGATTCGTAAAAAATATAAAAAAATAAAAATAATAGACCAGTTGAGTCAGGGCAACTTTACAGCATCAGAAAACTAATATGTGCAGTCATTAAAAATAGCGAACGCAGACAAAGGGTTCATTCACACTTATTTAGTCTGCTTTAATCAAACTCCGATTTGTTTGCCAGAAAATCTGGTTTGTCTGGGGAGGGAGGTGTGAATGTGCAACCAAACTCTGATGTGGACTAAAATTATAAAATCCAACTCTGGTCCGGTTCGAATGCGTGAATGAACGCCAAGCGGGTTGGAGACGATTCCAAAAGCACAAAGTGGACTACAACACAGGGAATTCTGGGTAAATGCAGCCAAAACAAACATGCTAGTCTAGCGCTAGCAGCAGAAATGTCTCATGATTTTTTTTTCTTTTTACCAAAGACAAGAGAAATCCTACAACCGCTAACATCTCTGTTTTTGTTTACATTTCTTGAATTAGAAAGTTGCGCTTATTGTCTTCTTCAGAGGTTTTGTGTTGTTTCCTTCAGTGGTTCTTGGTGCAGCGCCCCCACAGGCCAGGATGGGAACAGTTTGCTCAAAGAGTTTGGTTTGATGCAGTACAGTGTGAAAGAGCTAAAAATTTAATATATGTTGTAACTTTGGTTCCCAAGTCAAATATTGAACATAGATGCACCAATCAGGCTTTTCCTGACTGATATCTGATGTTAAACCCGTTTATAAATTGCAACGTTTTTTATTAGCGTTAACAATGGATAAAAATGAGCTGAAGGGATTTTGATGAAGGACTTGGAATATAATCCAACAGAAAATCATGAAATTACAAGATTGTCTGGATTTATGCAAGGCTTTATTCCCAACCTGTTTATTTCACCTTTAAGTATGGACTGAAAATAGTTTTAAATTTTAATATGTTTACTGAACAGGCAAAAATGGTTCAAGAAACCAGTAACACTGAGAGCAAAGGAGAAAAATAAAAGAATAAATCTTATAAACTCCATCAATCAACACAGATTTTAAACCTTGATGCAAACCTGGAGACAACGAGTCTTGCAGGATTTCAGGTGTGGAAAAGAGCTAAGAGATTCTTTAAAGATGCAAAAAGCATAAGAACATTTCTTACTCACTCAAACAGACACATTGCATCATTTTCTGTCGAAAGACATGAAAAATATAAGCGAGTGTCTATCCAGCGATGAGATGTCTGGTTTTGATTCTCGAGTATCAACTTTTAGGGTAAACTGCGATTGAGAGAAAAGATTTTCAGAACTTTTCTTAAACCAACCAGGAAGTAGAAATGATCAATATTTCTTCTAGATTGTATAAAAGTCAATCAACTCACCCTGAAACTGATCATTAAAGATTCTGGCTGACTCTCAGGTGTGACCCGCCAGTTCTGACTGGTTAGAGATGGTGAAAAATGAGACTGCCCCGCCCCCACCTGCTGCTGCACACCACAAGTCAGCTGGCTGAAACAGGAATAATGTCGATTTATCTTGCTTACAAGAAAGGAAAATTAATCTGTTGACTGTGAAGATGAGGAAATTGAAAGTAAATGAAAAAAAAAAAGATTATATCTGTGGGACAACTTCTGTTTGTTTAAAAATAAAAGACTTAAATAATGTTATGACTGGGGTGAACATTTATCAAACTGTTTATCAATTATAGTTTTAATCATCAGTTTTATCACCATCAACAACAAAATATCATGATAAAACTTTAAGTCTATATTGTCCATCCTAGTTATGCTTTGTTTTTAAATCTTTATTTATGTAATTGTTCATACCTGGAAGATAATTTTGAAACCTAAAGAAAAATAAAGGGATAAAAAGTTTTTTTTTGCATTTAACTGCAGAACAGATCGATGTTTGTTGATCCGTTTACAGAGTGAAAACAACATTACTTAGTCATTTTGAAGCATTTAAGCAACAAGAAAACTAAATCTGACTTTTTATTGTTTTACAGATCAAGGAAAATATTGGCAGATTCTGATCGCAGATTGTGTTTTTAATAATAATAACGTACTAATTGATCAAACGAGCTAAAATTTGATCTACATGAGAAATCATTATAAATCTATGAGCAAGAGGATTCTCCTCTGGTCAATGTGAGGAAAAAACACTGGTGGCCACATCTTGCTTCTCCACACACACACACGCACGCACACGCACACGCACACGCAAACCCAACACACACATAAATGTCTCCAGTCAGTCACACACAGTTAGGAATCTCATCCACATTCTGGCTGAATGTCCACCTTCGTTTCCTTCAGCTGACGCTGGCATGTTATTCTGGACATAATGCAACTCAAAGCAATGTGTATTCATCCTCTCCTCTCTCTCTCTCACACACACCCACACACCCACACACCCACACACACACACACACACACACACACACACACACACACACACAGTTTCCACTCTCCTCCATCTCACTCTCACGCAGACAGACTCTGGAGGTGTGTGAAGTCTCGCCAGCCTCTGAATCTGTAAATAATATTCTCTTCATTAACTTTTTAACACCTGCTCCACATAAATGATATGCAGATACGTTATTACCGCACCGCAGCGTCGTTCAACAGACAGAAGAAGAATATTTTAATGCTGAGAGTAACTAGTCTCACTTTGATATTGCTTCTGATGTGCGATTAGTGGAAGACTGAGTTCAATAAAGAATAATCTTCTCTGGCAGATTCGGTGAAATTTGGGATGCAAACATATGTTAAAGTCTGTTTCCTATAGGTGGGGGGGTTCAGGGCTGGGGGGGTCCAGGAGAATCATGCTTATGAAAAATAAATTTCAAAAAGCCAGCATTACCTCTGCTCAGACCTGAGCTTCAGCCTTTGCATTTCAATGTGAGGTTCAGCCTCCATTATTTATGATGCTTTACACCTCAAAACCAGAGCCTACCTCACTCGCTCCGGTTCTCTCCACCACCCATCCCCATAGTAACTACCAACCCGGGGTTTCAGCCGAGCGCCGGACCTTCAGAACCAGCAGGGACTCGATGGGTCGCGTCATGAAACATGACATTTAGGGATAGTTCGAACGAGTCGCTTCGCATTTTCGCTCCGACTTTAACTTCGGTGTCGGATTCACACGTTTGCTCAGTGATGTCACGCATCAGGATGTCAAAATGTTCGCCGGTTGCAGAGTGCCTCATCCAAGTCAGGAGGAGCTTTTTTGCTTGACATGTCGGATGATGCACGGTCAGAAAAATGACGGTTTGTTATCAAAGAGCTGAAAACAAATGGCAGAAACAAGATGCTGAAATGCTGCTTCCAATTAATTCAATTAATCGGATAAAATATTTGGCAGGTTTTTCATTTAGCCACTTAAGCTTTCTTGTACAATGTTAGAAATACATTGAAAGATGCAAATAAACAAGTATTTCAGTATCATGGTAATTGATTAATCGATTACTCTGAAGATTAACCGTTCGTTTAACCGGATAAAATATATGGCACATTAATTTAAGCCTTCTTATACAATACTGAAGATACATTCAAACAAGTAACATTTTATTCCCTATAATGCGAATAGACAGCGTTCCTTTAGTGTAGCACAGGATGCAGTTAAAACGTGAAAAGCTCCTCTCTGCCTGACTTGACATCAGTACAGTGTACAGCTGATCGGGTGATTAATTTTGGGTTAATTGATTAATTGCACTGGAAGGCAATGGCCCGGTGAGCATTGAGATGGATTTAGGAAAAATATCAGAGCTAAACAAATTTATACCAATGTCAACATTCTCACAGAAACATAAATATAGAACCCTAAATAACCTACTTAGACAGTTTATCAGCACATAAATACTGATTTTGGGGTTTTAGTTACACTTTAATGACCACTAAACTAGAGATGCACTGATATATTAATATTTGTGTCGGTCCTGATGATCCATAAAGGCAGATCTACTCAGTCTAACTCTATGCTTTGAGCTCCTTCATGCTTTATGATTCACTTTACATTTTATTTAGAATTCCTAATTGGACTTTCTGAACCATTTAAAAGAAGATTTGTTAGTTTATTTTCACATGTCAACCCATTGTTTTGATCAGTTTCAGTTTCTTAATGTTTTATTTTTATACTGGCTTTCATACTGCAGCGACTGACCAAGCTAGTGCAGCTACTGGAGCAGAGTTATCCAAGTAAGTTCATAATTCACTACATTTTTGTCTTTGTTTTTAAAAAAAATAAACGTCTTAAGTTAATTCAGCGTTGTTTTTCTGTATCAGATCGCTATCGGTCGTCGGTAAACCTCAGATATCGGTAGTGAAGAAAGAGGATCGGTGCATCCTGACGCTACATGCTTGCTAACTTTGCTGGCCAGTTTTATTTGAAGGCATATTTATCTTTAAGGAGGCTACAAGTAGACAGACAAATATCTCTTGAAATACATGTAATCAGGTCACAGCAGTCACATTTAAACTCATTAAAACAAGCCAAAATAGTCATAATCTCCCTCTGATTATTAAATAAGAGCTTTTTCTTTTATGGCCGTCCAGATCGGAGCACATTTTGTGCTCTTCAGAGGTGGAGAATGAAAAGCAGGGCGTCCTTGAGGATCGTGGCGGCTGGGTTAATGGTCTCTTTGGTGCTCAGCTCCAACACAGCTATAATTACAGGAGAGCAGAAAGCCTAATTCAGAGGAAAGAGCGAACTTATACAGCGAGAGGCTTCATGAAGTTCAAATCTGGCCGACCTCCGTGAAGCTCCACATTGTTCAGAAGGTTGCCGTGCCCAGTACAGTCCTGGTGGGCCTGCATGCAGTTAAATTGTAAAATGAAACTAATGTAATAACCGCAGAGCCTAGAAGGGATGGGCCTTTTCATGGCGGAAGATTTATAGGTTCTGAGCGCACAAGAATCTCCATTTCCTGAATTAGAAGAGAAGTGACCCCAGCCCAGCGACAATAGTTGGTGTGTGGCGTTAGAGCATCTGCCAGACATTAGTCAGGCGCACCACCGCCTAAATGATGGAGCTTCTGAGGGGGTTGTAAATTACAAAGGGAATGAGGGGGAACATCCATCAGTCCGTCCATCTGGGGGAGTGTGTGTCCAGAGCGGCGGACAAAAGGGCCTGCTGCTGCCGCTCTGCGCTGACCAAAAGCTCTGCTGGTCAGACTTAATGAACCCATCCCCCAACTTCACACACACACATAAAAATATATATATTTCATATTATATATATACACACACACACACACAGCCGCCACCCCCAGCAGTAGCCGTGTCACTACTAATATTGACGAAGCCCCCCATGACTCCCTCCTTCCTCGCTCCCTGCCCCCCTCCAGAAACCGCTGTTGTCCACATCTCACCTCATCCATAGTAGACAGTATTGATTTTCAGCACGGAAAATAAAAAAGGCCATGAATTTTAATGCCTGGCTGTCTGTCTGTCTGTCTGTCTGTCTGTCGCTCGCTTCGCACTCATCCTCACCTCCTCTGCTTTTATTCAAAGAGCCGTCTCTTTCCCTCCTGCTCTCTGATGTCGCTCTGTTTGTCCCTTTGCCTCGGACCGTCTTTCTTCTCCCACCAGTGATCTCCCACTTTCCTCTCACTCCTTACTGGGACTATTTTTTTGTTTTCAGATTCAGGTGGAGGGAAGGAAACAAAAACTGGCTTTAGGTGTGGAGGATTCAATCTTCTGGACATCTGAGTGTCTCAATGAGCGTAAGAAAATAAAAAATAAATGCTTTGTTGAAGCGTTTTCCCGTTATTGTATAAATATATTCAGTATATGAATCAAACAACAGTCTAAGGAAGCGTACCATCAACCACAAGACTAAGTTTTGAGTCCTGAACTGCATTTTTAGGGGAAACCTGACTGAAAAAGTTTAAGTTTTGTAAAATGTTTTCTTTTGCATCTCGAGGGAGAAAAATATATTTTCCATCACGTAAATTCTTAATATTCTGATTATTCAGTCATCAATAGAAGGAGACTCCACTTTCCACCATTTTCTACTGACAGTTTTCTTACTTTCAACAAACATTTTGCCAGATTTCATTGGGATTTTATTTGTTAGACCAAAACAAACGAGGTGATAAGAGTAAGGTGGAAGCAACATGATGTTTGGTTTTATGACTCTGAATTCAGTTTGCCCAGTTAAAACTTTACAAAACCATTTTTTGCTAATCATGACTGATTTCCCCCCCCATCCTTTAAGAGGTTCAACAGCATCTCTGAACTTCACTTTTTAAATCATGCGACAAATTCTTTACTGGATTCTTATCTGGTCTTTGACTAGGCCATTTCAACACATGAATATGCTTTAATCTTTAGTCATTGGTGTCCAAACTTTTTGTCATGTTGGCCAAACTCGTCAGGTCACACACAACATAAAATCACCAAAACTGTTGCGATTTTTAACTTTTCTACAATAAACTAAGCATGAACTATTTTAATTAAACAAATAACGTAATATGATTTTTTTGTAGATCCAAACCTTCATGTGGTTTTTGCACATTTTCCTCATTAAAGGATCCAGAGTGATTGTTAATTTAGGCTTGTTTGAAGAAAACAAAAAATAATTCATCTATTCTCAGCAATAAAGACAGGATTACTGGTGATTCTTCATCTGAAATCCTTTTCTGTATTTAGCCAAGTTTCAGTAAAGACATTAAAAATAGGTTTGGGTGCACAAAGGTGAACTTTAGAGTACAAGTCAATCCGTAGATGAGGTCCTAGTTACCATGGCAACGAAAGGAAACCAGAACGCTTGGGAAGAGATGATGACCTACAGTTACATCTAACACTTTTGCAAGAAATTTATCTGAAAAGTAGAAGTTTTGTCCTAATTTATTTAATCTACTCGAGTTGTGGACGCGTGCTGGGCCGCACAAAATGAGTCCAGGGGCCGTAAATGGCCCCCGGGCCCTACTTTGAACACCTTTGATCTAAACCATTCGACAGCAGCTCAGCCGTACTGAAATGAAATGTGCCATACTCATATTTCCGACTGGCTGCCAGTCAAATCCATCAAGCTGCTTTTCTCCTCAAGCTAGCAGAGCAAGCGCTAAATGAAAAAACTTCTGACCAAAAAAAGACCAAAGGAACCATCAAAACCCCCAAACAACTCAAGGCCGACTAAAATCAGAAGATATGAGGCAGCCTTTATGCTAAATAAATGTAATAATCATTGAATAGAAAATAAAAGTGAGAAAAAAATATTTGAAAAGTTAGATAGTGCAAACCTTCAAAACACAGCTAACTGTGTAACTTCTAAAAGTTGTTTGTTGCATTGGATTTTGTTTGGACAAATTTATGCCAAAATTGTTGGTTTTTTATTTGTTAAATATTTTAAAAACATGAACTAGCACGTGGTGCTTTATAAAATTCAATTTTAGTAAAATAAACCAATGTTTGTGACAAAATGTGCTAAAGTCAAGAGATATAAACAACTGCAGGGCCTGAGGATCAATTTTACAACGTCTTCGGATATGACTGCAGTGGAGCTCTATTGGATTTCTGCTGTTATTTGATGGTTATTAAGCCTGAGAGTAGCCACTGGTGACCACAGCATCAGACCCAAACTCACGCTGAATAAAGAAAACACATCCTCCAGGAATCATGGAACGCTGTTTCAACTCGGACCCAGCTTTCCATTTTAAAGAAAATAATACGTGTTTTGATGGTAATTTCATCAATATGATGGAAAAAACACCACAGTGGAGGGAAAGGGCTGACAAGCTGAAGCATAGTGATTTCAGCACTCAGGGAGGGCAGGAAGAAACTGTCAATTGACATCAATGACGGGTTGCATGCTTCTGTCAGCGCTGACGGCACATCATCCAAACTGTTTCCGCTAAAAAGCTCCACTTTCAAAAAGAGGAAAGATTTTCCCTCGATATCCGGTGCAGCGTGAAAGCAGGTGTTAAATCTGATAACTGAGACAATGTCATGCAAAAAATAACAATAAAAACAACTTTTAGTTTAAGAGCAGAAACAAGCAAAAACTGGAGATTTATAAAAACTGGATTAAAAAACATTTCTCCATTAATCACTTAAATAAGTTAAATGAGACTGAAATAAAATATGGATTCCCTTTGAAAGCAACAACTCTGTGGTGCTAAAAATAACTTTCAGAAACATTTCTGACTTATGTTCTTGTAACTGTATGGACGTGACCGCGTGTCACAGCAATTATTGCCTCACAAACACAAATCCTGCTCTTAAAAAAAGTTCCCATTTTTAATATGCTTCTTTTGGACACCAGACACATGAAAAAGTCTGATTTTTTTCACTAAACTGCACACATATTTTAAACTTTATTGGTTTTTTTAGTGAACAAAGAAGGGAGAAAGCAGTAGAATGAGCAATCCTGATAATACAGACAGTTTTGGGTGATTTTAAACTTTATTAATTGGAATTTATTGTGGAATTATCAGAAATTCATGATGATATCACTTCTACTTACATCTGGTGTGAGCCTTGTTTATTTGTTGTATAAATTTTAAAAGCTGCTCATATGAATCTATGCGTTTGGGTCAAGGCCAGAGCGCTGCCATGTTTACACAATTAAAACTCAGTTATTGAAGTTTGCCTCGCCTCAAATCGTGAGTCAAACCAGCAACTTAAATGTTGAATGAAGGCAAAGAAGGAGAAAAAAGTCAAAGGTTATTTTTGGTTACGTTTAATCTATGAATCACTAAAAAAAAAACATTTTTCCTGGTTTTCTTGTAAACAAGTTGCTATTAAACTCTGAATTTGAGGAGGTAAAGGTAAATATTTAAGCTTTTCTGATGAATGAAAGCCCTCAGAAAATGCTTCATCTGTAGGTTCACCTGAATTTTATGAGGCAATTGGAATAATTGTATTAAATCTAATAATTTAGCACAGATTTAAGCGTATAGCGAGGTAAAAACACCTTAAATACTTTATAGATCTGTTTTTACAAAATAATGCTCTGTGGGTTTGTGCCAACAACAAATCAGGGTTGCAAAGCAACAAGGTGGAAATTTCTATTTCATGAATACTTAATTGAAACAAACACCAAATTTGAGAAGTGTATCAAATTAATTTGTTAAAATACCTGCTAAATTACTCATTTGTATTTCAAATCAAGTCATTTTTCAAAGCCGAAGTCACATTTCGAGTCCGTTGTCCCAAGGTAAATCTCTGCTTAGTTATGCAACAAGTCAGATGCAAGCCTATAAATCATCATTGTTTCTGTCTATTTATGGTTCAAATAGGCAAAAGCCTGTTGAATCAAACAGAAAGTGTATTATTAATCACAAATAACCTGTTTTTTCTCCATCTCTTACCTTCTTGACTGAACTCCATCGTTTACATTTTTCTGCATCGACGACGTTCTCTCAGCTTTTAAAAGAGCTAACTAATAAACGCTACAGATGCATAAATTGAAAAATGAGGTCAGCTGCCCTGTTTCCCCTCCTGCATTCAGAGCTCATGTTTCATGCTCAACATCAAGCCTGGGTGCATCTTGAGAAGGCCAGGACCGGTCCGGCGTGCGCTGTGATTGCATTCAGCTCAGAGGAACCATTACCAGCAGGCTGGCTTTGGCTCACAGCGGCTGGATGTCATCCTCCATTTGCTGCATAACCTTCAGGCCAGCTCAATCAGCTGTCAATTGGGATGCTTTCAAAACAAACTCCGGCCCATTATCGGCAAGAATGCCACAAACACAAGCAGTGGGTTAAATGTCAGATTCCTGAAGAAATTGTTTTCCCACTTAGCGCAGCCTTGGACTTTGTAGAGGCTGTGCATCTCTTCAAGGAATGCCACTTTAGGCTTCTTCACGAAAAAAAGGAAACGGCAGAAAGAAACCAAAATAAAACATATTTGTATGTTTTTTTTTAAGAATAATCAGAGAGGAATGCGGTGGTTTTTTTTCCCTTATGTCATTATTCCACGCAGAGCGAGTGTTTATTCATCTCTGGGAGGAAACCAGCGCCGCTGTGGGACAATGAAGGTATTTTCTAGCTTAATAAAAGCTTAGTTATTTTCAATTCATTCATTCTGGATTACATCTTTAGACTGAAGGTCGCTGGGCATGACTGCTTTCATATACGCTCCATTTTTAATGGGTAGAGCACAAAATGTGTCCGCCTTTCATTATAAGCTACAAACTGACCCATTAGAAGCAGAAGCGTTGGGAGACGTTTAGCTTTAAGCCCAATTTCACAAAATATTTAATCATTTCCACGATGAATGCAATGTAATTTATTTCAAGTATTCTTATGACACGAATAAAAATCCACTGCAGGAGAAAACGACAATTTGTCCAACTTCCCTCCCTCCCAGTCTTGTTAATCCACTCATCCACTCAATGTCAAGTCCACCGTCTGTGCGTCCGTCTGGCTAACTGACCCACAGCCCCACCCACCTTGACCCTGACCTCTGACCCCCCCAAACCGCCCCACCCCCGTAGCAGGTCCCTCTGTGGAGGACAATGGAGCCTCTGGACAAAAACACAATGATTTCAGGCTGTAAAGATGGCATGCTGCAATAATCCCCAGCTCATCCTCCTCTCACACTCACACATTGAAAGCTCTAGGACTGATTAAATACATGCAATATACAGATTAGTTTATATGTGTGGGATTAAGATGATCAAATATATAAATCATACATAATTTGAAATCTTTTAGAGCAGTTGAACTAAACTTTAAAAGTCCAAACATACTATTAAATTAATATAATATTTGGGTTCTAAATTATATCACAAAGCCAGGATTGGCATAAAGTATAAGGTCTGGGGATGGGAATTATATCTAACTTAAAGAACACAATATTTATTGGCATATTTTATGAAAAAGCATCTTGGTTGTTGGAACAAAACAGCTCTACTTTGCATCAAAATGTCTCTTCCACTGTGATTTTATGGTGAACTTGAGTTATTTAAATAAGAATCAATGCTGGGTGTCAAAAACAATCAATATGCTGCATGTTGGGGTGTAATGACGAAATAATACAGCTGCACTATTTAGATCTGTGGATCTAAATTAAACTGAGCGTCTTTTCTGCCTCAGTCTCAACACTGAGGTGATTCCTGGAAAAGTGCATTAAGATTCAGAGCATCAGGGAGACGGAGCTGATTGTGTAACGTTTCAAGCTTTAATTGGTGTTTTTAAAATGTTCAAAAAGTTTAAAAAAGATCAACTTTGAGTGAGATTTCTCTAGAATCGTTGGCTTTTTTCACACATCACCTCTCTTATTGGGCTTGATGTTCCTTTGATGCAGGTGTGGAGGTGCAGAGGTGAGTGGAAGATGGTCAGCTAGCAAACATCAACATTTATATTTGAATAGAAATATAATAATAATAAGTGAGACTATAAAGACAGAGTCTGCTGCATTCAGAGCAGTCGGCTTGTTCCTGAGTTTATAGCCTCACAAAAGAAGCTGCATTAATACCATAATCATGTGATCATGTCTCTATTTAGACAGAGCTTCAATAGACAGCGCCAAAAAACTCATTTTTCTATTACAGAAAATCACAACGAACTAGATTCTGTTGACTCCAGCTGACAAAGAAATCACTTGGATTGAGTAAAATGTGACTCGAACGCATCAGAGACTAACTTTATCACGTTATATGTCCACTTTATTCTTTTAACATTGATCCGCTTCTTTAAATCCACCTAAAATCTAAAGCAACCTATTACTTTCTACTCAGTTTACCAGAGACGAATCAATCAGCAGATCAATAACAATCATAAAATAAAATGCATGAAAAACTAATAAATCCAACCAGTTTCAGACTGAAAAGAGCAAACAGCATATTTTTTTCTCCTCTGTGTTAATCCTCATGTTTTATTCTGTAGTTTAATAAAATCTGAAAGAAACTGGAAAATCACCAGGAAAAGTCCATCAGTGGCTAAATGTAAAAGAAATTCAAACTGGAAATATTTAAAAAGTACTGATGACCAAAGTGTTTACAATAACCAAACACTTTGGTCATTGATTTATATTTATCCATTTATTATGATTCAGAGCCGATTGACGATGTTCCAAAATTGATTTTAAAAAGCTACAGCCAGGATGCGTCATATTCAGTCAGAAGATTTTCAGATCTTTATGCAGATCTTGAAATGAGACAAAAACCAACAAGAAGCAGGAGCTTGTTTTATTTCAATAATTCCTTAATATTGTTGACAAAGATTATTTAACTGTTACTTCTTCAACATTAAGGAATTACTGACTTAAAACAAGCTCCTACATCTTGGTGAAAAGTTACTTTTAGGTTAGTTTTGTCATATTTTAAGTGCACTAAGATACTTGCACTAGAAACTGGAGTAAAATACTTAGTAAAAAGATGGAGGAATAAAGCATCCAGCATCACCCAGTGGGAAGAAATCTCGCTGCTAAAACTTGCTTTACGCCTGTTATTGCTCTTTAAAAGGAGAATAAAACCAACATTCATCGTCTGCAGGTGGAAACTTTGGTTCAAATCACTCAGATTTTTATTAGTTTAAATATTTAAGGCAGAGGAGAACCATTAGAGTTTCTAAAGTCTTATTATTCAGGTGCCGTTCGATAACAGATGGAATCCCCAGCTACAGCAGACATGTTTGTTATAGCAGAACTGACCCCTGCGTGTGACCCCAGCCCATCCCCAAACCACCGGCCAACCACCTCTCACTGACCCCCAATAAGAAATGAGCAACAAACACAACTCTTCCCCCCCACCGCCGTCGATCCTCGCTGCCTGCCAGACCTGGTCTGTTGAGGCGCGGCGTGACCCGGCGTGGCCGACTCGTCGCGGGACTTGAACTTGAGACTTGACACAACAGCGCGGACAGATGAAAGAGCATAAAAAGCGGGGATGGGGTCGCTTGCATATGAATCGTTGGGGGCGCTGCAGAGGGGAGGGGTGAGGTTATGGAGGTTAAGGGTAAAGGTCAACCCCCCGCGCCCCGGAGCCGTGCGTGGACGGCTGCCTAACTGACGAGCAGACAAAGGGGATGAGGAGGAAGGGGTCGGGAAGACACGGGGAGCTGGAGCCCCTGCTGCTGCAGGAGGGACAGGGGGGAACTGGAAACAAACACATGCAGATGGACTCTGCAAACACCAGGACCCAAACCACCAAGAAGCACCGAGTTCAGCTCGAAGTCAGACACACAGGTTTCCATCACAAATGTGTAAATCAGTTAATCTCATAATATATTAAATTTAACTCCGTTTCCATTTACATGATTTACCATTTTTCTCTTTCTACCAAAAACTGGGTGATAAACGTCTTTAATCTGGAGCTTTGAAGGATAATTTTATTTGCAGACTTTGTTGTTTTGTATTTATTTTGTATGTTTTAAACATCTCAGTGTTAAATGTTGAAGGTTCATTGATGTTTGAGAATGTTCTTGCATTATTATGCCACTTCCTTTACGTTACTTGAAAATGGTCCCAAAGCAATTATCGCAATAATTTGTTATTGTGACAGGCAAAATCTTTCCAATATCCTGATAAAAAACAATTTTATTTCCATTAGATAAGAAATGCAATTAAAATCACACCCGAAGCATCTTATACAAGTCATTAAAACTTAAACCTCGTATTTCAGCGAAAGCCACCTCAACGCAGCGCAGAAACCTGTTTCTGCTTTGATTTGGCAGGTTTCCATTAAGCAAATTTATTTTCATAATTCCAATTTGGCTTCATGGTCATTTGAAACGCAGCTGCAGAAGCAGGAATTACACACTTAGGTTTTTCACAGCTGCCAAAAAATGATAACTATATGTCAAGTAAGGATGGGGATTTATTGTATCACTTAGTGATAAATGTCTTAAAAGATTTCTTTACAATTAGTGATGTTTAAAACCCCCCAAAACTGCCAATATTGTTGGGATTATTAGTTTTACTGTTTTATCCACCGTTTGTTCAACAAGAGTATCAATAAATTTGAAAATATGTTTAAATTCATCAGTTTAGTGATAGAAAATACACTTCTTTATGTGACTGGAGTCTGGAGAAGCGTTTTTCAGGATCAGTATCTGTTTGTGGGGCTGATTGCTGCATCATGTATTCAGAACCATACATTTACATAAAAACACAATACTCCTGATCAGTGCTGTTATTATCATAATGATACCACAACATGTTGTGAGAACTTTAAATCCATATTGTCCAGCCCTAATTTAAGGGTAAAAAATAGATTTTAGCTGCTTAAATGTAAATCAGTTCACATGTAGCTGACAGCACAAATCCAACTGCAGGTGAGGCAACAGGATAAAAGCTCCCATTAAAGAAAAACATATAAAAATGATTCATTTCACAAATTCTGAGCTCAAACTCAGTCTGGTTAGATGCACTCATCATGGTTAAAGTCTATGCTAACATTGGGTTTGATTAAATGTCTGCGATCTTTTGTAGCCGTCAGCAACTTTGGGATAAGTTCTGGTTTGATATTTAACTCGTTTTCCTGGTAGAATTGATGGATTTAATTTAAACCGATTCATTTTCTGGCACAGATGCAACTTTTAAGTGTTTTCAATAAATATCTAAACAGGACTGAGGTTCCAGATGCTTAATACAAGCAGCTTCATTCATTTCAAAACAACTCAAGCGAGTTGTTTTGAAATTAATCCACTGGAATATGCATAAACATTCTGGAACTCAGATTAATCAGTGGATATGTGTCTGGGATTATTGATCACAGAACATCTCATCTTGTGCAGGTTTTAAAGCATCTTCCAGTCAACAATCATCTTGAAATTTGCCAGATTATTTCACTTACGACATGGGAAAATGTCTTGTTATAAGTTAAATAAAATAAAGATTTATTTGTTAATAAACTTGATTGATTAACAAGTCAACCCAGCAATTAATTAAAAAACGATTAACTATTCAAAAAGCTGGCTGGAAAGCTCCAACTCATTCACACTAATACAAAAAGCTGTTTGCAAAACCTGGGAATTTCAGTTTCTTCCCGTTCTTTCCCCACCTACGACGATCCTTTGGTGAGAAAACATCTTGTTTGAATCATGGACAGAGAGAAACAACCAGCATTTATTCACTCATGAGCGTGCCAAGTCTCAGAGTTTGAAGGCTTGAGTCAGAAACATTACTCCGTTTGATTGTATCAGTATCTCCCAGCAGTAAGGCCGAGGCCAACTAGGTGCAACTAAACTGAACGTTTGGTCTCCTCCGGTAATGGATGACTGACAGACTGTCGGCGTGAGCCTCCATCCGACCATGTTCTCTGACCCCGACAAGGCTGGAGCGAGTGTTTGGAGCAGAACATGACGATGGCTGTCAGTGATTCCTCGCTGCCCAGGGCGAATGGCGGCGAAATGGACGCCGACGTGGGCCGGGCATGAAAACAGCCACAGATAGTGACGGCCGTGCGGCTCCAGCCACCGTGTTTAAGCTGCTGCTGCTGCTGCTGCTGCTGCGGTGAGACAGATAGGAGGATTGAGGCAGGCCGGGGTCCACTGAAACCCCCAGGAGAGCAGGAAGGCACAGAGTGCTGGGCCTAAATGCAGATCTTCTTAGCTTCCACCCCCCGAGGGAGGCAGACACTGGGCCATTTTCTGGAATCAGAGAATCGTGCTGCCGAGCGGACAGTGGGTTTACCATATTCATACCACTCTTTTTAGGGGAGGAGGGAGAGCATCTCCACCGTTTCCCTGCACTGCAAAAAAACACAAACCTTACCAAGTATTTCTGGTTTCTAGTGCAGATATCGTAGTGCAATTGAAATAGGACAAAACCAACTCACAACTAGCTATTCAGCAAAATACAGCAGCTAGTTTTATGTCATTAATTTCTTCCTTAAACAGATTAGGATACAAAACATGTTCATTACATTTTTCTCACTTCATAATGCGATTTTAGTCTGGTTCGTTCTATTTTAAGCTGTTTTAGGGTCTCTTCAATCCATGTAAACTGCTGTTGGGCATATCCTCCCAACTTTTACACTCACTTGTGAAAATGGCTGCAAACTGATGTGCAATTATACAACCGTTTATCTTTGAAAAGTAGAAGTGGAGCCTCCTGCACAACCAACAAGAATGCTCCAAGTGGCTTCTGGATGGGAAGTCAACAATAAAACACTCGTCTTTTCCAGCAGCCATTGTACCGAGCTGTGAAACCAGCTGACCAAACATTCTGGAACTCAGCTTAGGTAGCGGTGAAGTGAGACTTAATCAAGAGGTTTTTGAAACGTATCATTTTCCAAATACCAATAAACATCAACTCATTGCCAAAAAATGTCACGTGGTTTTTTAATTGCTTGGGCTGTTTTGTAAAAGCAATAATAACCCAAATGGAAGTACAGAAAATGTGTAAAATATGTTTTTGTTTAATAGGCCCTCTATAATATTGGTGAAGAAGTAGTACTTCACTAATAAGACATTTTCTCCCATATAGGTGAAATAATCTGCCACTGATATTAAGGAGTGACTGATGTAAAACAAACGATATCTGGCTGAAAACCAGACCAAAAATCCTTGGTTCGATTTGTGTTTTTTGCAGTGTGCTATGACTGCATGTGGCAGAACAAGCTGGCAGGGGCTGCTGAAACCCCTGGGGGGGACCATTAAGGAGAACCTCGCTCACTCCCCACATTTCTCTTCTTCATCCCCTATTTCTCCCTCCATGCATCTCCCTGTCTTCTTTTCTCATATGAAGTATGAGGCCTCTCTCATTCATCCCATCCAGCTAATAAGGCAGGACGGTTGAGCCAAGGCCAGAGTTAAAATCCAGCAATATCTCCTGCCTCTATAGAAGAGGCTCCAATAAAAGAAGGAAGGGGTGGGGGGGTGGGACAGCTGTAAAAGAGCCATTTTCTAGGCAGAGGCACTGATGAAAGATTTGTCAGAGCTAAAAACGTGGAGCTGCTGTAATACTGCTGCTGCAGGCTGGGAGAAAACATCCCAGATTCATATCAATGGATTTGACTGAGGCAGAGGAAGGAACCCACCGGCTGACAGCTTGTCAGGGACTTCGGCATGTGCGCGTGTGAGGATTTTCCAAAGATTTGTTTAGATACCTGCGCGGAATGAAGAGTGCGAGTGTTTAAATGAGCGCGACAGTACGCCTGCGTGTGTTTGAAGCAATAGAGAGAGGGCCGAGAGGCTAACAGATTCATATCCAATACAAAGAGGTTAAAGTGACGACTCCGCGGAGCAAAGGGAGGAGGAGACGAAGGAGAGAGGAGGAAGAGGAGGGAGGGAGTAGTACAACAGATTAATTTCATTTCTGGACTGAGCACTCCTCTGCTTCTGGAAAATCGCAAAGGGTAATAAAAGAGGATAAAGAAAAGGAAAATGGGGGCAGAGATAAGGATTGCAAGCTTAGAAAAACGACAAAAAGAAGAGTCTTTTTCCTCCCATTTATCTGATGTAATAAATACACTGTACACGCTATGAGGCTCTGTGAAGACAATTATCTGGTGAAACAAATTTAATATGGTAATACAAATAGAGCAAAAATTTGCTTTAAGACATAAAAATGAAAAAGCCTCATGTCTAAATTTAAATAAGAATTTGTTACTTTTTTCTTTTTACAAAATATTTTAAAAAAATGCATATTTGAGATTTAATGCTTTTACGAACTGCTAACAGAATCAAGTTTGACTTTATAGAACGCAGTGTAAGACAAGAAAGATCTATACAAATGAAAAAACAAAAGCAAGTAAAGGAAAAACAGTAGTAAAGTACATTTACATGTTTTAAGGAGCAGGTAGAAGAATAAACTTACATCAGCAGCACCATCTAATAAATTACTAATCATGTTAACTTGGTTATGACACTCTTAGTAGTTTCTATACCCATATCTGTTAAATTAAGGTTTAAATGAAACAGTCAGGAAAACACGGCTCTTAAAAAATTACTGCATTGCATAAGGAATATGTCCAACATTTAAAGCAAACATTACATGGTTTGTTACTTTGGAGGCTACCTCAGTTTTGCAGTTTAATTTTCTTCCAGTTTTCTGTTGCCATGGCGCTCTTTAATTGCATCAATCAGAATTGGTTAGTGTGTGGATTATTCTCCTTATAACATAAGAAGAGACTGAAATCTTGGCTGTTTCTTACGTTTCTGTGTTGCGGTGCAGTTCATGTCGCCATCAGAGAGAATCAAACTCTCAAACAGGATCAGGATCCATTCATGGAGGTTTGCAGCCATTAACTTCCTGTTCTCTCTGTTTTCCTTCCTCAGAGGAAAGCACCTCTAACTCAATGTTTCCTCTTCACTAGCTGCATTTCCATTACAAATGTGTGAAAAACTTTATTGATATTCTGATTATATAAAACCCCCACACCATTTTGCAATTGTGGAGTTCCCAGTTTGAGTGATAAGTTTAGTTATCACGTGATAAATCATTTAAAAAATATGCTGTGGCATCATCCTACTCCTGCTGATGACAAATTCACTTAAATGAGGGACGTTCAAGCTGAAAACCTCTAAGCATGCAGGAAACCAAACCGTGAAAACTTGCCACTTATTGAACACCTTTCTGAACGGTTTCCGCTTCAGGAAGTGATTTTTTAAAAGACTTTTCAGTCATGGCTTCAGTTTTATGGTTAAGTTTTGCTGACTGTTTGATCAGAAACCACGCAGGACGTCAGTAGATTGTAAACCGTTTAGTGTAGAACTACAGCGATGCATTCTGGGAACAGAATAAACGTTTGATGCGCCGCATCACAGGAGGAGAATGCGAGTTCTATCTAATTTGTGATTAATACATAAAAATATTCTGGAATAATATGATTTTATCATCTTCAGTTAATATCTATAAGGCATCCCTAAAATCAAGGTTAAATGCTAGTCTTTCACAGTATATATTTAAAAGATATAGTTTGACAAAATCATATCTTTAGAAGACTACAACCCTTATTGAACTTGATTCAGCTCGAAGTTTACAAAACATCTAAATAAATTAGAGTAAGTTAGCAATTTAGAATTTATCCAGAAAACTAAATCTGCACAAAAGTTTTAGTTATGGCTGTAAACATGTTGAGTGAACAGTTTGAACATCTGAGAACCTAATGGGAAGCTAAGTGTGCTAAACGTTTTCAAAGTTAGCAAAACTGCTAGATGAAACATTAGCTTTGCTGATAGAGTGTTAGCAGATTTTGGTTCATGTCCCCACCACTGCATCCATCCATCCATTCATACATTCATTATTTAGCCAACACTGTATTCATTTGTTGAAACTGCAGCTTCTTCGCTTCACTCCAACCAGATGGTGGAAACCTGCGTCTTGATTTGCCTCATTAGCCAGTGGATTAAAGCTGAGACTGATTTGCTGCTTCACTGCACATCCAGAGAAAAAGCCAGTCGATGACTTGCAGTAGCATTCAAACTCCTGAATGGGTCTGACTTCCACTTATTTACAAAACTTAACACATCTGTGAGTTCCAGTTACGGCTCCTTGTAAGACGTTAGTTCTCTGGATGGGGGTTAAACACTGGTGCAAAGCGGAGTGTTTATGAAGAGGCTGTTGCTCTTTCTATTTGCCGAGACCAAAGCCTGCTGTTTACGGTTGATGCGTCTGACAGGTAAAAGATTTTCTGCTATTAAGCTCAACTGTAGCTGCTTGACGAATAAGAAAATTACACCTTCCAAGCACAAAATGGACCCAAAAATGCAAGGTATACAGCCAGTAGTTTGTTTTCTCTGCTTTCATTTAACAGGCACTTAAAAAGCTTCAAAGCTGGATTCACTTCACTTTGAGCGTCTCATCCAGGTATTTGATGGGAGTGGCTCATCGTCCGGCTCGTCTCGCAGTCTGTTTTTACGCTTGCTGAAATTGCACACATCTACTTTTTACTTTTCTGGCAGTTTGTTGACAGCCGAGCCAATTAAGGAAAGACTGTCCACCGAAAGAAAAGTTCAAAGGATGGGAGGGCGGGCGGTCCAAATTAGTGTTAAATGCAACTGGTTTTCATTCTTTTAAGCTCAAATCTGGAAAATAGTCCAATTAGGGGCAGCATCAGCTGTACAATCAGGCAAAAACACCTTCTAAAAGCCCTTGAGCTCGTAGTCTGCTGAAAGCAAATGTGAGTGAAAATGAGTCATAGGGAGTAAGTGCATGTGATTTGGGCATGTGTGTGTGCGTGCATGTGTGTGTGTGTGTGCGCGCGTGTGAGATGTGGGCTAGTTGAGTACAGGAGATTGAAGCACTAACCAGAGCACTCAGATTTATTAAAAGGGGCCGGACCCTCCGCCTGTCCACCTCCCACCACCCCAAACAATTCCTTTCACTCCCCATCCTCCATTGTTGTCACTTTACTTCTGTCTCTGTGCATACATGCTGCCCCTCCACCCCCCCTCAGATTCTGCATGATATTACTCGTTTCTCTTTAAAAAAAAAACGCAGTCATTGCTGGCCCCTCAATAAGCTCAATGGAGGGACGGAGGGAGGGGTTGGGGACAGGAAGGACGTGGTGTTCCTTTGGTAAATCGGGGGACCCCGACCCTTCCCTCCTCTCTCATCTCAAGCCCTCTTCTCCCTGACCCAAGTTCATTACCATAACTCCTGTCTGCTAAATTAAATTGGGGGGTCTAAATCTTCCCTCTATCCCCAAAACAGCGCTGACCACCAGCCGATGGGACACAAAGGAGGTGAAATCCAATCTATCTGACCCCACTTTTGTCATCCGGCTTTATTAGCTAAATGTATCAGTGGCAGAAAGAAACGCATTGTTACTGCGGCGATTTATATTGCTTAGAAACACACGGACACACCTGCAGGCATGGAAATTGCCCGACAAAGGACACGCGCTGGTTTGCTATGTGTGGGTTTTTCTCAATACAAACTTAGCTTGCATTCATACCAGAACGGTTTAGTTTGCTTTAATCAAATTCCAGTTTGTTTGGGAAGGTGTGAATGCGCAATCAAAAACAAAAAAGGGAACTCTGGTCTCCCTACAAACCTCGGTGTTGGTTTGGTTGAAGTGAACTTTGGTGTGGTTCGAATGCACATGTGAACACCAAGCAGATCTGAGACAGCTCCAAAAGCAGGAAGAGGACTACAGCACAGGGCATTCTGGGTAAATACAACCAAAACAAACACTCTAGTCTAGCGCTAGCAGCAGAAATGATTCGCTGTCTTTAACCAAAGACAAAAGAGAAATCCTACAACTGCTAAAATCGGATGTTACTCCATTCTTGTTTAGTGAAGAAGGAAGTTGCGCTCAACGTCTTCTTCAGAGGTTATTGTGTTATTTCCTTCAGTGGTTCTTGGTGCAGCGCCCCCACAGGCGAAAAGAGGAATAGGTTTTGACACAGTGCAGTGGGAAAGAGGACCACAGCAGCTGAAAATGTAACAAATGTTGCAATTTTGCTCCCCAACCGAACCGAGTCCACTTGACTATGAGGAGGGAAAACAGCCGCAGTCGTTCTGCGCAGATGGGATTACACAGTCGCACCTAAACATGCAAACACTCGCAGATGAGACAACCAGACACACAGTCGCAGGAATCGGGCTGCAATCTCTATAAGAGTCCTGCACCTTTAAGCGAGCACCCAGACGAGCTCGCTCACACTTCCACAGGAAGGCTCTTTGTGTGTGTGTGTGAGATCACACGCTGGCTTCATTATGTCAGAAAGCTGTGAAGGAGGACAGCAGCCTTTCTAAAGCCCCGTTCCATCTTATTCATGCAGGCGGGGGAACAAGATCGCTGCCTTCAGGTTGGCACAAAAGGCCGGCTCGTTTGGATTACACACACCAGCAGCAGGCAGTGACGGACATTACATGCAGCACACTCACACCTGCTACATCACACACGCCTTGTGGAAAACAGGAAAACAAATGTAAAAGCATATTCTTTTTGTTATTTTAATGCATGGAAACATCTGGCCAGTCTAAACTGTGGCAGCTGTTTCAGTCAGATTTCTGTGTGTTGCTTCTTTTATTAGTCTGCAGAGAAACAGACATTTTTATGGCAGATTTAACAGACAGAATTGCTCAAACGGACTGAATTTGTGATCTAGCAATGTGGTTTCATGGTCAGTTCTGCAACAACCCCGTGTCAAAAACAATTTTTCTATGCAGGAGGACATTTCTGTTGTTACATCCAGCGAGAATCGATACTGAATCCTCTGTCCCTCCAATGTTTTTCAAATTTGATGCTTTCAATTGTTTTGTATGTATGGCAAGGTGAAGGACAGACGATCTGCAGGCACCCAACTCAGAATATGGCTCGCAAAGTTCAGGTTTTAGTCAATTATTTATACTTTTGTGGCAATAAATAAAGGTTAACAACGATTTTTATAAACATACCTATATGAAAAGAGGTCTTCAATGAGGGCAAAGTGGAACTGAAGTCAAATTGCTTGTTTGTGCACATAATTGGCAACTAAAGTTGATTATTAAGTTTTTGTTCAAACAACCTATTGTGTAGAAGTCACTCAGTCCTAAATGTGATTGCTTGTTCAATGATGAATTCATTTACAAACAAAATTAAAGAAGCTACTTTTAGTTGAACAGCTTCTACTTGGTCAAGGCTGAGATTTTACGGCCAATGGGAAAAATCGGGACGTCAGGATGTCCTCGAAAAGTGGAAAATTTCAGTTCTGCATGCTTTTATTTTGAAAAATCTACTTTTTATTATTTCAGTCGCTGAGTAAACATCCTTAGTCTCCTACAATCAGTAGAAGGAGGAAATGCAAATTAGCCAACAATGTCAGCTTGTTAAAAAAAAGCCTGAAGCATGAAGTGAAACTGCATTCAGTCAATGTTCTGACTCCTTTTGGTAAAAATAAAACATTTCCCAAAATTCACAACCACAAAGTTTATAATGTTTCTGAAGAAATTTTGTTTTAATTTGTATGATCTGAGCAGAAAATAAGTTTGTTCTTTTTTTAAAAGGAGCAACTCCAGTTAAACCCAATCAGGTTATCAGGCTAATGCAACATCTGAGACAAAATAATCATTAACTACGTGACTCTGATTTCATAGTTTAAAATTACTTTTCTTTTTCATAACCATTAAACTTTGATCTCAGCTGACTGAGGAGAAATTCTGATTTCCAACAGCGATCTGTTCAGAATATATTAAAAGTATACAACAGAGAGCAAAAAATAAAAACAAAGTCATATTCATACTGAGTAAATGTGCTATAATTCAGATTATAAGCCAACAGTTTAAAAGCAGACATATTGATCATGTACCATAGATTTTACAGAGTTGATAAAGGTTGATATTGAAGTTAGCAAACTGAGGTTTCGTGTTTTTTTTCCAGTTGTAAGCCTTCCTTGTCCTCTTTTCTTTTCACCCCAACATCTTCATCCAAACTCGCCACATTTCATCTCAGACCAAAACAGAGAGTAAAAGTGAAGGAGAAGGTGAAAGGAGGAAGAGTACGAGGCAAGGGAGGGAGGAATTCGAATGAATAGGCACGCCGTTCTTTATGGCATTTATGTGCAGTGAGTAGAAAGCCTATCGACAGACACCTTGTCGGACAAAAGGGCCGCGCACGCTGAGTGCATTCGATTAAGGGCGCGCGGCGGTGTTAAACCAGAAAAGGTCCCCCCGCTGCGGCCGCGATTCATTATTTAGCAGGAGTGTAAAATGGACACCGGCTTTATAAACGCATGCAGCCACTGAAGCAAGGCGTTGGGGAAAATTAACGCACACAAAGTACCAAAGGAGTAAACACTCCTTGGACAGACATGGCGGCCCTGTGCTCATAAACGGTGGCGTATGATCGCTGATTACATACCCAAAGAGAGAAGGACGCATGGGGCAGCCAGACAAACCCAGTACAGCCAATTTAGCCCTTAATGGTGTTTGGGGCCATTAGGGCCAACCATCAAGTTGACTGTCCAATGCGGCATGCATGTGCAGCAGGACACTGTTTACCTGCACTCTTTTCCTCTCCTATATGTGTGTCTAATGGCCTATGGATGTTACCACGGTAACAATGGGAGTTTGAGCTGGTTGAATGGACAGATCGGTGGACAGCGGCGAGGGGAAGCAGAGTTCAGGCGGCCATGTTTGGCAGTTAGGGGGAAATATTCCTTCATATCTGCACAGCAGGAAGTGACCATGAGGGGAAATGTTACTCACCATTTCCAACAAGACAAAATGTGAACAAGTGAGACTTTAAATAACACATTAAACACGATGCATCTAATTAGCTATGGCAGTATTTATCTGTATAAAGTACTTTATGTAGAAAAAAATTATTGTCTCCTGGAGAAAATTGGATTTTAAACTTCAGAAAGTTTGAGTTTTTTCCGACTTGGGTTTATGGTTTGGCATCTCTTTTGCAAAACTGGCAGCAAAAGATAAATTTTAGACGGAGGTTTTGGCTGAATACCATTTTCTAGAGCTAAACTAATCACTTTTAATGCAAGAAGATGAAGTTAAGACATTCATAAAGATGTTGAGGAAAAGCCCGGGGACCTGGTTTCTGTGACATGGAACAACCAGAAAAGGAACCCAACCCTTCAAAACTGACTTAAATTTGCAGCCAAATGTCTGTAGAGAAAGGTTTCATCGAGCCACTGTGAGAAGAAACGTGTTGGGAGGAGTCGAGATGTGGCAGAGAACGCCATGACAGGCCTGTCAAACAGGTGGGAGAAGCATCACAACGCGAGATCCCCTTCAAAAACACTATTATTTTATTAGTTCAAACACAAAATACATGTTAATACAGTAGAAACCATCTTAGCACTACAGATTTTTGCAGTTTTAAATAACTCTGCTGTCTTTTGGTGGTACAGCCAATAATCATCAAGAAAAATTATTGCAGCTCCTGGATTGGTTGCTTTGCTAATGGCAGCCAGTAGTGTTGCCTTGTGCTGCATTTTCTTTTTCAAAATATTTTAGATGTACTCTACAAAATAATAAAAAAAAACACACAAATAGTTGGAAATCCACTCCACCTCCAGTTAATTAGAACTTTCTTTCGAATTAATAAAACGGATGAATTTTGAAACCAACCAGGTGCTGAAATAGGACAATAGTCTCAAATCTCATCTTGGAAAACACAAAGGAGAGTAACATCCAGCTTCAGGAACAACCCTTTCCAAACTGCACACCTCAAAAAACACTGGCCAAGGCCTCAACGCCACATCTCTGGCAGGTAATTAACCGATTCAAAAGGTTTCTACCATTTGTGCCAAGCAGAGAGGTGAAAGGTCAAACCAGATATATGCCAGAAGGTACAAAAAACGGCGTAGTCGAACAGCAACTTGGAAAGACAAAGCAAGTAAATGTCAGTTGGAATGCAGGTAAATATATGAGCATGTGTGGATCAGAAAAAAAGAATTAATTTTTTAATCACTGAAGTCATGTGCAGTAAAATAAATCTGCACATGATTTATGCAGCATACTTTGCTTTCTTTCATATTCTCTCTTTCTTGTAAAAAAAAGACTGGCAAAAGATAACCAGCAAAATATTTATAATTAAGAAATAAGCTGGTGTTGCCATCAGAAAGCATCAGACCTGATGACTATGTGTTTGTTTAGATAGTGAGGTTAACGTAAGTGAAGGTTAAATCCCTCGTTTCTAAAAATGTTCAGTTTTTAAGCACTAAAAAGTCAAACTTCATTAATCCCACTGAGTAACTTAAACAATCAGGGTGAGCTTTATTCACACTGATGTACATTTCAATACCAAACTCCTTAAATTCAGCTTAGTAGGACGACAAAAGAGGAATTAAAAGATTATTAGTAGGGAAATGTAGTAAAACTGTTCTGATTAGGCTTGGTTTCTTTCTCAAATGTTATTCCCGATGAGATTTTTTATTTCACCATTAAGTTTTTAGAAGAGAAAGTTAAATACTGAAAATGGAGGAAGAATAACGATCATAGAACGGTCAGGGTGTAAATGTGATGGACTCCTGTCAGACACGCAATCTATAACCGTCAAAGTTTTCATGTACTTTAATCCCTTCATGCACCTCGACCTGCAGCTAAAGATGCATCCTCAGATGGTGTGTGCGTGTGTGTGTGTGTGTTTTCAGAGCTCAGTGTGGGAGTGAGGCAGCTTAACGCAATAAAGCATGTTGTATTGACATCTGTGTTGTGTCTATTGATTCCCCATTATGGAGCTAACAAACCCGCCTGGACGCTTTGTCATTCGCAATCACGTTAACACCGGGACTCGCCGACAAACGCTGCCCCTTTTTAAAACCCGATCCATACACACACACACACTCACACATGCATGCATACTAAGGCAGGTGCACATGAATGCACCTTCTCACATTCCTACACATCCACCATCACCGTTCACGTTGCCGCACACACACGGACGCGGCTATGGAAGGGAAGTCAATGTCGGCTGATCAATACCAGTGGAAGGTTAAAACCACTCGCACAATGGGCAGCTATGAGCTGCTTGTGGTTTACCACACACGCCGGAACGATCCATAACCGACCTCAACGTGCAGTTTTCAAATCGTGCGCCCGTCTGCTGGGTTTAATTCCAGTTTGCATGGGTTTCATTTTCCCTCGGCTATTTGCCCAGGAGACACAGTCACTCTGACATGATCCAAACATCGGATCAGGCCAACACCTCCAAACATCCCCACGATCCGAGTGGGAAAGGTCTGCCACTTCACGCACAAACCCAAAGAAAGGCAATTAATGCCGACGGACGGCGACCTCTACACAGGCTCAGTTAGGTGGAGTTCAGACGCACAAACCCCCTGCTGAGCTCAGAGAGGTGAGGATCCGGAGTGCGAGGGCAGGTAGTTATCAGCACAGGGTTTCTGCAGGCTTCAGCAAGTCAAAGCTAAGACTTTTAAGATCTTTAATAAAAATTAACACCAAAAATGGTTGGGGGATCTTGACATGTTGTAATCAAGCATAGCAAAACAATGAAACATCTGGGGTCTGTTTGTGAGGTTTTCTTTGTTTTGTTTTTTGCACAAAATGAACCAACAAATATTGTCCTGGCAACTGACAGTAAATTTGCACTTAACCATTATAAACACCAAAAAGCTATCAAGTTAGCTAGCTATCTAGCTAGCCAGTTGCTCATTTCTGACCTGATGTTTGGAACAGGTCAGAAATAAAATACAGTTTCTAGCTGGCTAGTTACCAACGGCATTTCATTCAATTTCGTTTTTCATTTCATTCACTCAATAAGAAATATGAATAGTGTATGTAGCAACTGAAAAAAACCATAAATGAAAAGGAGGAGAAATAAGTGTGAACATCTAATATCTGCCCCCTATTCACATAAGAAAATTAGCTATTCAGCTCAGGAGACCAATACAGACCTACTTCGAATGCACAAAAAATGCACAATAAGACATCAGCTTAAATTTCTTTAAAATGCAGAAAGAGGTTCTGCATCGTTTCATCTCTGTCAGGATTGTACCATAAACTGAATCTGAACTGAATCTAAAGTTTTTGAAAATTTCAGTTCCTTCCAAGTTGTATTTGCTTTCTTTTTAAAAAAATCTGTGTTATAGTTAGCAGTAGCGTCAATCTAGAGTCAACTGCCTCAAGTAAAGCAAAGATGTTCGAGCACAATTCAAACTTTTACCCGACATGGAATATACAATATTAAATAGTCATGCAACAATAACATTTAAGACCAATTTAAGGCCAACATATTTTTTATTTTAAAAAAAAGGAATTTAAGACATTATAAGGCCTTAATTTTAGAAACAATGATTTAAGACGTGACTTTTTAAGGATCTGCTGAAGGCCTGCAGCAGCACAAACTGCATTTATGTATTTGTGAAGGTTAGTGCATGTGTGGGCAGGAGGTCTGTGCTTTGAACTCTGCAATAAAAGTTTCTCTGCAGCGCTGCCACTGCAACACAGCCTCATTGTTTCCTTACTGTGGTCATTTCTAACCTCCAGGAGCTGTTTTCTCTCTTTGTTCCCTTTGTTTCTGTTGGCATAATCATGAAAGATAATGGCTTCCCATCACATTCACTTCACAGCGTCTGCAGAAGATCGATGACGGAGAAGTTGGAGCGGAGCAGCCGCAGCCTGAACAGGAGGACTCTCAGAGTGGCCGGCATAAATAAAGCATCTCTCTCAATCCAGAATCTGACAGCTCTCAGTTTTATATGGGCCACACTGGCCCTGGAGGATTTTACAGCAGTGTACATAAAATAAAAGAGCATTTAGATTTCCTTTGTTGTGCTGCAGAGCGGGGACAAAGCGGAGGCAGCTACAGGTCCCTCTCCGCCCTGCCTGCCCTCTGAAAACCACACAGCAGAATAAAAACCCTCTGATCAGATCTCCGAGCTGCACAAAAAGGGAGGATTTAACTCTTAGTAGCGATCATCTGATGCTGAATATAATTCTGACAGAATGGTTGGCTTGCAGAGCGTTTTATGACTAAAATCAACAAAAAAACGAAAGCGGCTGCGTTTTGGGGAAAAGAGGATTCCCTTTATTCTTTTGTTTGTTTTCCATCTGGTTTGTGATTGACGTGAATGAGATGTTGGAGTTCCTCCTGAGGATCACAGCAGGTGCAGAACTGACAAAGACCGTTTTACTTCATTCAGCTTAAAGGTAAACATAACAACAAAAAGGAATGCAGAAAAAGTAACAAATGAATTGAAGATTAGTGGCAAATTTCTTAACTTAATTAAAAAAATTAAAAGTATGCACATTTTAATGGAATACATATCGGGATATATTTCCACTAATATTTCATGCGCAAACCGCAAAGCTCTAAATGAGGTGAAAACTCTTTTCCATACCCGCTTAAGTGATAATAACAAAATAAACATTTTGTAAGCAGAAATTATCAACAAGTCCTATCAAAACAGAGGAAGCAAGCTAACATTAGCCTAGCAGCTTAGCATACATCTTCCTATTCAAATGCAGTTTCTAAAGCCTTTTTGTCGTGGAACCACTTAGAAACTAGAGACTCCAGCAGACAAAATGTTGGTCAAGCCAACAAGAAAAATTATCCAAAAACATCATTATTTTTGTTTGAGAGGTACGGTAAACCTAAAAAGATTTTTTCTTTACTTTCATTGTGAATACGTCTTCTAGGTTTTTAACAATAAATTTGTTGTATTGGGGAAATTCTACACTGTTAACATAATAAAACAATTTAAACTAAATAACATGTTTACCTTGTGAAACAAAAAAAATGGAAAATTAAAATATTTAAGCAGGTAATCTTAACACAGACAGGGCCCAATGTCACTGTATACAAAAACTATTAAAAAATGTAAAATATTCTAATATCTTGACATCTTTTTGTATTTTAGGTGCAATTTATTTTTTATTCTTTGATGTAAAATTAAGTCAAATTCATTTTTTTTAAATAAAGTGGGTACTCATTGTGTTTTACTGTTTTACATTAGAGCCAGTAGGGATCAAACCATTTTAGCCATAAAGAACATTTCATTAACTTGTAATCAGTAGTTTGAGGCCTTAAACATGACAGAAATCAGATTTTGACTTTGCACACTTTAATGCTTTACTTCAGTATCTATGAATGTATTTTATTGTATTTCTCTTATGTGCTATAACTGAATATTTTCTATTTTCAACTGTATGCTGCCATTCTTTAGCCATGTCTTCTTGAAAAAGAGATTTTTTTTAATCTCAGTGGGACAAACCTGATTACATAAAGATTATTATCCATCAGGAGTTAGAGGATCTACTCAGTTTGATTATGTTTGCATTTATAAAAGCCTCAGCATGTTTCTGTAATTTTCCAAAGCTAGTAAAGCAGAGTGACAAGATTTATTTTACTGAAAGGGAGCAAACAGACATCCTGCAGCAGTGTGAGAGTTCGGAAATGTAATTTGATCAACTAAATAAGGGATTTTAAAGCAGAACCTCAGAGCGTTTCAGTTTGTGCAACTGGACTGAAATCAGTGATTTAATCACTGGACAGTTTAAGATTCAGGCTGACAAACAAAGAGTTTAGATACAGCAAAGAGCCGCTGTCAGCTGTTTTACTCACTCACCTCATCTGGGACACACCCAGATCGGTGCACACTCACACAAAACACATACACACACACACACACACACACACACACACACACACACACACAGTGAGGTCTCAGATCAGAGCAGGGCTGTGGGTAACAGATTTAGCTAAAGTGGCTTACAAGGCCCGACCAAAACACCAAAAGAAAATCCAATTCTGCAAGCCGTCCGTCCGCGGGGACGAGCCGCAGACGGGAGGAGAGTTTGCATTTCCGTGTCGAGTGAATCCTACTTCACACAAACGGGAAAGACAACAGGAAACAGCAGATTCTCTGTTTGTGTGTCTCTGGAGAGCATCGATGAAAGACGGAGAAAAGAAGAAACAACTGAGAAAAAAATGGACAGATGAGTGTTTGCACTCTTGTACAGTTTATTTCTCTTGTGTGTATCAGCTGCTTATCACAGCAATGTGTTTAAATAAAAAAGCAGCCGGAGCAGGAACTCCAACCCGTTCTTTCCTCACATGTGGAAACACACAGGGGAACCGGCTCGCTCTCAAACGCTCACATTTTACACGCTGGTCAGATTTCACTCACACTCCGCCTTTAATCGACGGATTCCTTCAAACAAACAATCTCTAATTCTTATTGCTTCCATTCACCGATGAGCTCACCTGTTCATTTGCTGACCCTCTCACTCACTCATTATTCATTCATGCACCCGGCCATTCTCTTATTCATCCAATCACTCCATGGCTCTGCTGCTCCTTTAACTTTAATTTCTTAGAGGCCCAGCCGGCGAAGGGACCCCACCCCCTCCAAAACAGAAGCTGCACGCCGGTTATGTGTTGCCTGTCAAAGCAGAAAGCGTTTCTCTCCTCCTGACGCCTACTTAGGCTGATAACCTCAATTACTGCCGCATGGTTCTGCTCGGACCAGCATACATCCAGTTTGTCAAATGGTTTTATTTTTGACTAAAAATGATCCAAACGTGAACAGTTTATAGCTTCATTTGAGTTTTTAAATGGTTTTCTTATTAGCTCTAGCAATAAAACGGCATAAATATCCCAGTGAACAAGTAGAAACATTTAAGACATTGATAAAAGCATTACAGCTGCGGCAGGGTATTGATCAGCAATTCACCAAAGCATCATTAAAGTAGTGATGAGGTATTTAAGTGAGCATAAAGGGAGGCGATTATTGACCGACAGACTCACTTCAAACCCAATCAGTTTTATTTATTTTACTCCAAATAACAGATTTTTAACTCAAACCGTTATCGTTTCTAGTTCGTTAAAGTTTCTCCCTTCTCTAACTGGACTCCTGTTTTCCCAACAGTCAGGGATCAATACATCCTGATCAATAGACGACCATGAATATCACCCCCGAACCCGGCCGAGAAAGACTGGAGGAGAGGAGAGGAGGCAGATGGGATGGATGGAGGAGCAGCAACGATCTCTGATGGATGCTAATGAGATTAAATATTCATGCACACAGTTTTTTTGGGAAGGTTTTCCAAATGCAAGTAAGTAAGGGAGCGATTTTTAAAAAATAAGATGAAATATGAATTACATATTTTTGTTTTATTCACTGTAAAACAGAGGAATTAATGTGAATTATAAACAGAAAACTCATCGGAACAATTTTGATGATTTAAAAACATTTCTAAGTAAATGACTAAAATTATTCTCAAAGTATTGCTGTGATTTATCTTTTTTCTGCAACCTCAACATACTGAAAAGCAGATTTTTTTTAAGGGAAAGTGTGAATATATATAAATTTTACCTGCTGTAAGTTGAAAACAATTTAACCCAATTTTAGCAGGATGTAGGTAAAATAACTAAATGACGTGTTGAGTGGGACTGGCTGTGTGCAGGAGAGGCAGCTTACCGGGGCTGGACCGCGGGACCAGCGAGGACTTGAGTCTCCAGGCGCTGAAGTCGGACGCTGTTCTCTGAAAGACGAAGGGGACCGGCAGGGGGACAAACATGGTCCTCTGTCGACCTGGTGGTCGTTGGATTTTTTTGGTTTATTCTGGTCTCACTTCGCTGCTCCTTCTATCCGGGGTCCTGCCGTCGTTCTCTGGCCTGCCTGCCGGCTTTGCTCTCCTGCTCTGCGGACGCTTTGAGGACGCTGGGACAGTTCAGGAAGTTTAGGTGTTTTTCCTTCGGGGAGTCTGGACTCTTCCTCGGCAGATTTACATCGCTCTGTTTCCAGATCTGGTGGACGTTTGTGATCGATGCTTGATCAGTGGTTATCCAAGCAGGCTGGAGGTTTCTGAGCCCGGATGAGAGCTGCTCTCATTGCGCCCATGTGAACAGTCGGAGCAGACACAGTTTGTGCGTAAAGCCCGGTGAGGTTCCGTCTCTTTGCTTTGGTTTTGGGTTTAATAAAAACGGATTTCTCCTCCAGTTCTGTCCGTAAAAGTCTCAAACTGTCCACCCGTGAATCCTCGGGAAGAAAAAAGAAAAGAAAAAAGAAATGTCCGTATCTGAGTGGAGCTGATTTTAATTTTTGGTTCTGGTAAAGATTTGGTTAGTAGCTGGCTAGTCTGCAGAAGAATACACAAAGCGACACAATAATGCAACGTAAAAACATTATTTGGTAAAGAATTAATGAAATAATAAAGTAAGGCTGTAGGCAGGCAGCACCCCCTGTTTGACTTTCGCTCCTCCCTCTCCTCCTTTCGCTGTATCCCTCTTCCTCTTTCTCTAGCGGGGGTCACTAATTAAAGCAGAATCGATAGAAAAATAAACGAGAGAATCCATATCAATCAGCGCAGCGGTCCTCCGTTTCCTCTCCAGCTGAGGAAGCGAGAAAAAGAGGAGGGGAAGGGCGCTTTCTCTCAGGCTCTGGTGTCTTTTCTTTGGCTCTGCTGCTCCATCCTCGGTCTTTTCTCCGCCGCCTGGATCCTCTCCTCTCTCTCTCTCCCTGGGTGTGTGTGTGTGTGTGTGAGGGTCGGGGTGCCTTCGGTTTATTTTGGGAACCCCAGCGGTTTCAGCTCCGACGCTGCGCAGCCTGAACGCACTCTGGCTCGGCTCGGCGCTCTCTCCGGGAGACAGACGGAGAGATACCCAGCCCCCCCTTTGCTTTTACCCCATATTCCCTCCCCTTTCCACCCCGAGCCCCGTCACCCCAACACACATACAAGGACACACACACTTCCTCTGCACACTTTATATTCCGTATTGTTGCGTGTTAACACATTAAAACCCATCAGACAACCTCGTGCTTCACATTTCATTATCACCATGATCCTGTACAAGATCCAGCCATTGATCATCTGATTATTTCATTATAATGAAGCCAATAATCACATCATCGCCGGCCTCAGAGAGATCGATCCGCTCCTCACAATGTGCGGACATGAATTCAAAGGGGAGGAACCTTTGATGCATATTTCAGCAGGTGGATCTCTGCCTCTCTCTGTATGGATTTACGCAGCTCCGGCCTGCACAAGGTCACCTGCAGATCTCGGCTAATGTATTTCTTTTCCACAGAGGCGGACACCTAATCAAAGCCCCCACGGTCACGCGCGGCTCTTAAATTAGTAATTATGTTGGGCTCTGGAAGGCCACGTGCGTGTATGCGTAAAATGTGCGTAAAATGTCAGCTGAGTTGAATTTAAATTGCATGCTTTTCCCATTAAGGGTTGTGCGTAAGAGGTGAATGTGCCTCCCGGCCATAACCCCTCTCTCTCTCTCTCCCTCTCTCTCCTCCTTCTCTTCTTCTTCTTCTCCTCTCCGACGCACTGCGTTTACACTCCAGATTATCACCAACATGGATTTTTTTAAATAGAAAAATCCATGCGCTAAATATCGCGGTCAATGGAAGAAAAATCGACCACAAGTGCGCGCAGCTCTCCGTCTCCCACCTCCCGTATAAACTCCGAGGTGAGACTGAGCTGTTAATAAGTTATCGATCAATTATGGCGCTCATAGTTAGAAAGGCCCCGGGCTCTAAGCCAATGCTAATGCGCATGCAGGGAGAGGAAGGAGGGTTTATGAACCACCTGCTACGTGGAAGCAGCATCATCAGAGGCCCGGTTTACTCACTTTACGGAGGCGCCGCTCTTCTACTGCTGGGTGTTACTTTACCAACTCCCGCAGCTCATTGAAGTCAATGCAAGATTGGACTAAACGCCGCTGTAACAACCCCTACAGGAAATAAAGATAAGGTAACTGAATAACAGGGGTGTCTCTAGGAAGTTGGAAAGTGGTGGCCATGCACCAATAACTGATCCATAAACTGAAGCTGAAAGCCAAAAGTGGTTCCCAACATGTATTTTTCTTGTTTCCGTGTTGTTAAAAACACTAAGACTGCTTTTAAATAAGTTATATCCTTCCTCTTTATTGGAATGGTTTATATGTTTATATGTTTAAAAAAAAAAGAAACTAGTACATAAACTGAATGCTGAGCTATGGTCTTTCAGTCATTTTGTGCAGTAGCTTGGAGTTGCATCGCTAAAGCCACAACACTTTTCAAGATGTCCGAAGGATCCAGTAGAAGCCTGGCTTTGCTGGAGATCAAACTGAGCATGTTGGGGTCAAAGGGTCATTAATCCGGTGCTGGAGATTCAGGGTGTTTCCCCTGATAGACCGGCACACTCTGTTCTACTGGAGACCAAAATTACAAAACGTAACAACATTTGTTACGTTTTGAGCTGCTGTCGCTGGCTTTCACACAGAGTCAAATGATCCAAACTAATTGAAAAACCTGTTCCCATCCTCGCCTGTGGGGGCACTACAGTAAGAACCACTGAAAAACCACATGAAAACCTCAGAAGAAGACGCTGAGCACAACTTCCTTCTTCGCAAAATGTAAACTAAAATGGAGTGGAGTAGGATTTTAGTAGGATTTCTCTTTTGTCGTTGGTAGACCGATGTTTTTAGGACCAAACAGGGCTGGAGCTGATGCTCCCTTATTTACCCAAGGCAATGTCTCTTCCAAAGCCAAGGCGGCTACACAGCAGTGTGACTGGAAACTCTTCTTCTCGTCAGGTTGAGCTGAATGAATTAGACCGGGTTTGCCCATCTCCAGTTCTCCAAAGCCATCATCCTGCATCTTTTAGAGGCATCCCTGCACCAACACACAAGGCTCAACTCCTTCATCAACCACCTCTGCAGAGGCCTGGTGACGAGGCATTCACTCAACTCAGGTGTGTTGGAAAAGACATGCATGCAGAAGACAAAGCTTTGAGGTTTCTTTTCTTCAGATGGAAACAGGAGTAAATATGGAGTAAATAAAGAGCATTTTCAAATACCATTCAGTCTTCACACTTCAAAAAACAAAAAAATATTACCAGGTATTTGCATTGTTTTCCAGTGCAAATACCTTAGAACACTTAAATAAGACAACTAATTTACATAGGAGCTTGTTTTAAGTCAGGAATTCCTTAATGATGAAAATGTATTAGTTTCCCTGCCAGATTATTTCACTAACGAGACAATTTCCCCAAGTTATAAGTGAATTAATCTGCCACGAGATTATTTAATCAATATTAAGGGGTTATTTACTTAAAACAGGCTCATATATCTTGCTGAAAAGTCACTCCCAGGTTAGTTTTGTCTCATTTCAACAGTCCTAACATATTTGCACTAGAGACTAGACTGAAAAGTACTGGAAATATTTGATTAAAAAGCGACTTTGGTGAAAAGTTTAAGATTTGGAACCTCGAGTCCAGAACTAAAGCTGTCAGATAATCTGTGGATTAGAGGTATCCTCACAATCTGATAAATTTGGAAAACATTTAAAGGTAAAGTGAACAATGTTACAGAATATTAACAAAAAGAACTGAATGCTTAAAGTGAATCAACAGTTTAAGTTTTGTTTATAAAAACAACTTTTCTTCACCTTATTTAAGTGGAAAAACCCCGTCATGTTTTTAGATCTAATTTATAGCTCATTTCGCTGCCATTTGTTCTTAATCTTAAATCTAATTTGGAGCCGTTTCCGTTACAAGCTGCAGCTTTTGATCTCAACCATGAATCGGCACACGTCACATCACAAAAGATCCCTCCACCCCCCTTTAAACTTGGAGAAAAAAAAAGCTGCTCCCATTTGACAGATGACATCCGCGTGCCCAACGAGAGGCACGGGGAGCGAAAAGAAAAGGAGCAGGAGGAGGAGGAGGAGGAGGGAGAGGCCGAATAAAGAAACGACCAGTTGTCCCTCATGATCCCCCCCTTCCACAGAGGAGGGCAAGCGCACAGGAGCCCCGATACAAACTCCTTCCAGACAAAAGCAATTATTTCTTGCAGAATATAGTGTGTTTTGTGCGTCCAACGCGAGGAGGAGGGATGTGTGTGTGTGTCGAGGGGGGAGAAGTGTGGATCTAAAGAAGAGGTGAGGAACACAACGCATGGCCGGCCTCGTTAATATTTCCTTTTCCTCTGAATCCTCTCTCAGAGGATTATTGGTTACAATACATTTCTGATCAACCAATGCAAACAAGGAGCCAAGATAACCTGGAAAACAATACAGACACATTTAAAACTACAAATATTTGACAAACAACTATTTATGGTTTGAAATATCATGCATACATCAATTTGTTGAAAATATATAAATATACTCTCAGTAAGTAAACATCTTTATTACAGCACTGCCAAAACAAAATTGTATCAAGTATTTTTAGTCTAGTTTCTTGTAAAAATATATTAGTCCACTTGACATAAGTCAAAATTAACTTACAAATAACTTTTTGCAACATTTACTTGTTTTAAATCAATTATTCCTTCATGTTGAAAAAAATATAGGTGCAATTTGCAGATTATTTCACTTAAAACAAGATATTTTTCCATGATAAGTGGAAATAATCTGCCATTATCAATATTAAGGAATTAGTCACTAAAAACAAGCTCACATTTCTCTCTGAAAAATTACTTGCAGGTTATTTTTGTCTTATTTCAAGTGCACTAAGATATCTGCACTAAAAACTCAAATAAAATACTTGCCAAGATTTAGTTTTCTGTTCTGAGGGTTTCACCAACAAAATGTAAGATTTTTTAAGACCATTACCAATGAAATCTAAGATTTAAGATTGACAAAAATGTGCAAAAGAAGATTTTATATAGTAGTAGTGCCAAACCTTTTAGCACAGAATAAATGCAGCATTGTAAGAGTTGGCAAGAGAAATGAGCCAACAGTGAAGATGAACGTCGCCCAGTCAACCGGTGATAAGTCCACACTTTACACTAGCTAGCTGGGGTGCATTAGCCGCTAGTTAGCGGTAGCCACAACCGGCTCAAGTCACCCAATCCAATGAAGATGTCTGCATGTGACACAAACTTTAGCCTGACATTAAAGTCCAACAAAAAAAAAACAAAGAATAAAACACAGGATATGAGATTAAGATCCGTCATTAACATGTACAAGGATAACTTACATTTTAAAAAATGATTTAAGACATTTTAAGGCCTGAATTTTAGACACATGCCTGTAAGACATAGGATGCCCTGTATTAATATAGAAGGACAAGATCTTTTCTGAATGCACGTGTGTGTGTCTGTGTGTCTGCGTGTGTGTATGTGTACGCGTGCGTGCGTGTGTGAGACGGAGAGAGAGAGTTCATTGTTAAATGGCAGTGTCACGTTGACAAACGAGTTGGTTGAATTAAATTCTCCCTCATCAATAACAAGGGGAGCCAATCAATACCGGCTTACAATTATATCACCACAAACCCCTCCACTGCTGCTGTGACCACTCTCTCACTCTCACACACACACACACACACACACACACACACACACACACACACACACACACAGCAGCAAATGAAGAGTTAGAATCATTACCAGGCTGTTACATGAGGCTTATTAAACCATAAAATATTAACACACAAACTGAAGGGAAGACAAAGTTTCTGTTTAATCCCGCAGACAGAGGGATTCATCTGCAGCCATTCTGGCGCATTATTTTTAGATTTTTTCCTCTCGTTATCTCTCATTCTGTTCGCCGCCTTTCCTCCCGCGGCCTGACTAAGTAATCAATTCTGACAGCTCGTCAATAGGCCCGTCTCGGCGCTGCCAATACCTCTCCTACGTTTCCATTATTCCTCTCAGGCCGCAGACGACAAACAAAAGAGTAAAACACGACGCCGTCGATACGCCACCTTGATACGATCATCGAGGCGGATCAATGCTCTTGCTTACAGCTCACGAGCTCGACCCGACCCCGAGCGCGCTGGAAATCACAGCGAGCGTGAAAATCGGTTTGTGCATACACTTTCTCCCCCCCATGCTATGTTCTTATCTCCATAGGCTCTATAGGGATTTTGTTCATGTATATTCTCTTTCATTTTCACAGGTAATTTCATTCTGGCTTTGAAGACGCTCTTCCTGCCCTGAATTTGCCCGTGTTTGTATTTCACACATGTTCTGCATCCTGCTTCATCCTGGATGGCTTGTAATGGATTTAAGATTTAAAACGCAGGACAGCGCCGAACAGAGGGAAGGAGAGAGGGGAAGCAGAGCTGAAATATTGACTTTTTTTTTGCTTTTATGCCTTAAAGTTCACATGTAGCTTCGTGGATACAAAGCCAGACGTGCTCTTTGCTGCCCAAACATGCAAAAAATGCCAGAAACTGACAAAATCTGACATTATATCCATGCAGACACACACAGCTCTGATTCTTGAGCCCAAAGAGCTTAGCTTAGCACAAACGCAGCATGAAGGCTTGAGGTAATGCCAGTGACATGGATGGAGCTTTCCGGCCGGTGCAGGCGATGTGCGCTCGCTGCAGAAATGGTGGGAGATGAGAGCCTTAAACTCTGAGCGGATCAGACCCGGCTCTCCTGGACGCTGCAGAATACGATCAGGAGAAACCAGAGAAAGTGTGTATGAGTGAGTGTGTGTGTGAGGAATTATGGCAAAACCTATGTTGGAAACATAAGACCTGAAAGGTGTTTTATATCATTTAGACAACACTGGAGCTGAAACAGAAGGACAGAAAATAGTGATAATGAAGGAAATCTCAGTGCTTTTCATCTGATTTTTAGCATCTCATTAAATTAAGTTTCACCATTTTCTCAGCAACTTTATTTAATTTGCTAATGTGCATAAATTTTAACCATCAATGTGTTGGATGGTGCAATATGCAAATCATTTCTAATCTTGCTCTGAAGATCAGTTTCTTATCCATTTGCTGTCAAATTTGAGATCCTATCAACAACTTTTCTTCTCAAGAACAAAGCTCTTTGTGAGATTCCCCATTTATAGCCAGACATGCAAATTATCATATAACTGGATTATTTTCAAAATCCTAAAACCTGGACATTTCTGTATATTCTTTGAGAATATTTCAAAGTTTCCCACTGAGCTGCATGAAGTTTAAAAACCAGAATATCAGGCCTTCATGCAGATAATGATGATTATGCATCAACCTTTACATAAACATGCACCGTTTACCAAGAATTTAGAAAATCATTCAGTAGAAATCTTCTATAATGAAAATGTCAAACTATGTTCTTCATATTTTTGTATATTTAAATAAATAAATGAGAGAAAAAAATTAAACTGGGCCAAAATATTCATTTTATATTCATTACTCTTATCACTGATATATAGCCTACATTTGGTGTCCTAATAATCCAGGTCAGAGTTCAAATGCCTAAACAATGGACAGTTTTAATTGAAAATATAAAATAATTGAAATTAGAAGTAAACAAACAAACAAACAAACAAAAACAACCAAAAGAAAAGTGAAGCTGGGTCTTTTGGATCCATTCAATAAATCTAGAACTGGATCATTTGAGCCCACTGGATGCATCTAGAACCAGATATTTTGGACCTTCAGAAGAATACTGATCATGTCTACGTCAGAAGATTACAATAAAATCTGGCTGCTGTGGAGAAAGAAAGAGAAATGACGGATGATTCAAGTCTTTGCCCAAAACAGTACATGTATAAATCAGTTCAATTAATTTGTAACAGACTTAAAATCCTCCAGATGTTGACTCAAACATACATTTTCTCCATTTAACTCCACATAAAGGCCAACTCTCGGATCTCTGGTGTTCCCTCCTTATCTCAGTATAATTTACTTGTTCGCAGACATCCTCACAATCATACACAGACACAAGCTCGTGTTCAGCCTGCGTGGTTTTCCTGGCGAGGAGGGAGACAGACACAGAGTGTGTGTGGGTAGATTTAGAAGTGAGGATCAATGAGAAATGTAGAAATCAATGCACTTAGCAGTGGGAAATCAATGGGGCCTAATCGGGATGCCAATGGCACAAGTCAAAACAATTAAGAGGGAAGAAAAATGTTTAACAACCCCTCATCCCCACCCCTCCCCGATGCTTACACAGGGGCCGAGGAGAAACAGAGGAAGGAAGAGGGATGCAGGGAATGTGGAGAGGAGGATAGCAGCGAAGGCTAGATGTTCCCATGAATCAACAGGGTTCGGTGTGTTCGCCTTGTACGCTGCTTTGCCTTGCTGCAGTTGGAGGCTTGATTCTTTAGGATCAGTCTCACCTGGAGCTCCAGCAATTGGATGTCAAAGAGGAAGAAAATGAGCCTGACTTGAAAAGGGCAAATCTAAAGGCAAATGCAGCGATTCTGGTTTGTAGGACAGGTGAAGGTGCAGCAGGTCTCACAAAAGAAATCACACCCCAAACCAGTTTGTATTTAATCAAACCTGTATTTAACGGATCAACATAAAAGTAGAGCTAAATTGTGATGTGAAACCAAAAGGTCATGTTTTTTTTGTCCAATAAATTCAGATGGAGAGGATGGACTTTGACTAGGCTATTTTAAAAGATGAATATGCTGTGACCTAAACCGTTTCACTGCATCTCTGGCTGTATGTTTAGGGCCGTTTTCCTGCTGGACAGTTGACGTTTAAAGGCTTCTGCAGCGTTTCTTCCATATCTGTAATGGATTTACCTCCATGACTGACCAGCTTCCCATTCGTTAGCATGCTTACACCAATAAACACTGAAATGTAAACATAAAATAAACTTTTAACAAGAAAATCCTTAAACTTTTCTGCTCAACTAGAACTGAAACCCAATGAGTAGAGTTGAGTTCTTAAAAAAAGATCGTCATTCTGCACAGCGGTGATGTGATATTTAGGTACGACCATCAGAAGCTGTAACATCTCCACACTGGAGCTGATTGGACCTTGATGTTCTGGTTAGAGTGTCCCAGATACAGCGGTGCCAAACCATTAAGATACCAAAAAACAAACAAAAACCGTTTGAACTGGAGTGTAAAATGAGTAAAGACACCAACAAAGGTTTGATCAAAAGATCAAAATACTTTCATTTCTAAAAAGAACAAGATTTCGAATCCCCACCAACTGGGGAAGTGAGCCTTCATCACCTGAGCTGCTGGAAAGCTTGTATCATTATGCAACTATCAATATATTGCTTTAAAAATGGTTTCAAAACAATAATATCGTGATAATAACTGGGACAATTTACCACCCTGCAAAATGTGTTATCATGACAGTCCAACTAACCATGAATAATTTATTTTTCATCTCAGAAAGTCCATTTATTGATTTATCACAGCAAATCCCAATCAAGCATGACTATAATATGTGAAAAATGTTCAAGGGGTACAGCTGCAGTTTCATTGTTTTTGCATAAAACGGCAGAAGAAACTATGTTAATCATTTCATTTTAACAGCAGGTGATGTTGGCAAAACAGTGGATGAAAATCTTTTACTTGTTACAATGGATCAGATGGAGGTCTTATAAATATATAAACCTACAGGTACATGTGAGGAGGCTTGATTCCACACAGACAGAAACCATGAAGCCCTGGTCAGGCTGGGTGCTGCAGGATCTGTGTTTGGAGTGCACGGCGTGGCGGCGGTGAGGGAGGCGGCGGGGGTGCATCTGGGGCCAATCAATAGCGGCCGGCTCTCTTACGACCCCCGAGTTCCTCGCGGTTTGGCTGGCGGGCTGGAAATCGATGTGCCGGACCAATAACTCAGGACGGGGTGTGGATTAGTGAACTGTCAACTAATCAGAGAGTTCCTGAATCTGACACCGCAGCCATTAACCTATCGATATGACACTTGGCACCGGCACACACTCTCACACATGAAAATATATACAAGCCCTGATGAGGACACGCTCATAAAAAACCCAGCGGCTCGCACGTTTCTGCACGCCAGCCAGGGTTTCACGCAATAAAACAAAAGAAAAAGTCAAACTGAATATTAGAAATCCTCACAGAGCACAGCTGAGACTGGTAAAAGGCATTTTTGATCAGAGGAACCTTTATGAACTTTAAGTGATCCACAGTGTGTTTTTGTGGAGGAAATCTGAGTTTAACACAGCAGATATGCATGATATTTGTGAACAGATCTAAATTTTGTTGCTTATTCTTCACTTTTGATTTTTATTTTCTCAATGTTTGTCTCCAAAATGTTCTTTTTGTCTCTGACAAAAAGCACAGAAAACTCAAAATGTCCCCTTTAAATGTTTTCCATTTCCAGCAGTAAATGTTTTGGAAGAAAAGCTGGAAGAAATCGGCGCCTGAAGGTCGGATGAGCTACACAAAGAGCATCTAAAACTTATCGAAGGGCTGCATTTAAACCACGCTCTCTGGAGTCACTCCTGATTTACGGATCATTTGAACGGCCGTCCTTCAGTTTCATTACATGCGTTGTGGGCTGCTGCTGCTTCGACCTCTGACCTCCAACCAAATAAGGACCATCTGAGCTGCTGAACCAGAAATTTCAGTGTCTTCCACCTTCGTCGTGCATGTAGCCCAGCTGTAACAAGGCAATTCAATCCTGTTTTAGGTATTCAGAGGTGAAAATGTTAAAGTTTCTGATGCAGGTGCCTTTGCTAACAGAGCTCAGCTTCAGTCCTGAACTTTCCAGAAAACGCCGCTGCTTCTATTCAACCTTTCTGCTCTGGGTCTTTATTGCGTCCACTGAGGTCTTTTCATATTCTCGTGTTCCTCTGGTGTGGCGCTGCAGCCTCATTCTGCGTAAAGGCTGCAGCTTCATTTTGCATTATTCTTCTTTATTCTCATGTCTCTTTCTACTTCTTTTTTTTGGGGGGGGGGGTAGGAGCAAAAAGGGGGATTATTTTGGGGGGTAATTCCATTGAAACCGCTCTGAAATAACTTGACTTGGCATGTGCCTATACAAGGCTGCACAAAGGCCTGCAGGAATACCATTCAGTAATGGGGTAAAGCAAGAGAAGAATCGGGACAAAAAGCCCGAATGTGAGTGAGAGAAAGTGTGTGTGTGTGTGTGTGTATACACGTGTGTGTGTGCAGCTGAACTCAGAGAACAAAATCACCTGCGAGGAAATAAGACAGCCAGAGGATGAAAGGGCAGCAGACTCTAGGAGGAAATAATCAAGTGTTGAAGAGGAGAGTGGAAACACTCACTGCATCAAATTTTATTCAATTTAGACGCCAATTTCAGGAAAATTTCAATATTCATTTAGGATAATATGTCCAGGTGAATTTAAAGGTGATCTACTATGCTTCCTTAAAGGGGTTAGAATACAATAGAAAACATGTTCATTACATTTTTTTTGCACAAAATCAATCTTAGATAATGAGATTTTAGTCTGATCAGTTCTGCCTAATTTGAGATCTTTTAGTGTCTGTAGCAAGTGGTTTCTGTATGTGAAGTCAACAACAAACATTTGTCTTTTCCAGCAGCCATTGTACAGACCATCTAGCAGAAAAACCAGCTGACCAAATGTGCTGGAGCTCCGCTTGGGTTGCAAGGTGATGTAAATGTAATGGATTACAAGTTTCTTTCATGACTGCAGCAGCACAACACACTGATACACACAAATAGTGTCAAAAGCTTGATCAAACATGTAAACATCACAACTTTAATTTATTCAGTAAATGCAATTAAGTTCATCACAGCTGATGTAAAAATAAAAGAAGAAACTGACAAAATCTACTACCTCAGTCAAATATCTAAACATAAACTGCGACAAACCTTTCAAGTGGTTAAGAAAGTGCAATTAGGAATTCTAAATATAATGTAAAAGAAATAAAGCACAGATCACAGACACTGTCACTACACCAGATATAGAATTTTTTCCAATAACGGGACCGATACAGATATTAATATTTGATTGGTGCATCTCTGGTAGTGATTAAATCCATCAGGACTTTTTTGAAATGACTCATTTTCCAGACAACAAACAACATGAACTTATTTACTTAGGCTGTTTTTAGAAGCAGTTGAGACCCAAATGGACGTATAAAAATGTAAAAATGCAAGTTTTGTATAACGGGTGCCCTTTAAACATTGTGCAGTTTTTCACATGTACTCGTGACAAGTGGATTTCCTGAGAGACAATCGAGGAAAAAACAGAAGATGTTCGCTAGAAATGAAGAAAAAGCAGAACAGACAACCAGAGGAGTGGTGGACGGGGGAAAGCGGGGCGGGTGGGGAGTGTGGTCTAATGATAAGAGCTGCAGGGAGAAAGGCGGAGAGCTAAAAGAAAGGAGGAACGGAGGCAGGTTACCGCATTACAGCCGCCGAGAGAAAAGGCGAAGGGTGGGGGGCGGGCGAGGAGCGGGCCTCCCACACACTCCGGATTAGGAAACATATGCAGTGGAGTAGCGAGGGATTAGAGGGTGAAGGAGAGCTGGAAGGAGCAAAAGAATGGTTTCTGGGAGGAGAGGAGGGCTGTAGGTAGTCGGCCAGGCGTGCGTTTTTCTCCTGCACCCCTTCCCCCCACTCAGTCCTACCTTCATCTTTGAAGCTGTGGGATGATTAGTGTGGAAGGAGCCGGAGGAGGCCGTCTGCTGGAAATGTCCGTAGAGCCAGTCGGCTCCTGAATACGAGACGGTAAAACTTCAGACCAGAGAGTAACGGTCAGAGATCAAAGAGGAAACAATTTTTTTTTGTCATTCATATTTTGTTATTAGTTTTTGTACATCACGAATGGGGCTAAACAATAAATAAATAATAGACATGTGATCTATATCAACAAATAATACATCTGATTGAATATTAAATGTATAGAATATTCACTAAACTCTGATCCAGAACCGCACAGCATTCTGGGAGATGTAGGCAGTGGAAAGATTTTAGCCGCTCAACCTCTGACAGCTAGCTAGGCTGGGATCATGGCATCAACTAACTCTCTCTCTTTGGTTACTTAGCAACTCATTCTTTGGTTGCTTGGCAACAACCTGGTGAGTAAATGCAGCAGCAGTTTAAGGTTTCACCAATGTGACTCATAACTGCTTTAAAATAAAAAACAAAATGACATGAAAGGAAAACTGTAGATAAAACAGAAAAATTCATGTAACCAGTTTGGCAGTATTTCAGACATTTAAAACAAAAAGACTAATCAATTATCAACACCATTTTTATGTTTTTTGTATTGCAGTAATCATGAAATTACTACTTCATTTTCCGAATATTACAACTTTATTCTGGTAATATTTCCACTCTATTGTCATACAAATTAAATTTTTAAAAAAATATTAAGTCATAGAGTTGACCTGAATTCAAGGTCCAAATAGATAGAAGCAGTAAAACACACTCCACAAACAAAATGGCCGCCCTGGGCGTGCTGACATCACTCTAACAAGGAGTGCATTGGTGGAAAATATTGAGATTTTTCAAAGATTAGTCAAACTTTGTGTTTTGGAGGATTTAACAAATATAATTGATTTATCGCTAGGCTCTTCTCTGTGGTTATTTCAGCAGGACGACACAGAATCCAGTCCAGATCTGTGTCCAGTTGGGAATATTTGAGTCTCCGGCCTCTTTCACAAAACATTTCCATCATAAACCCGTGAAGAAGAGCCGCCCCTGAGCTCCATCGCTGTCATCTCCTCGCTTGACAAGTCAGGTGTGTAACGGAGGCGAACTGACCTCTAACCTCCAAAGCACATCAACATGGCAAAATGGTGCTGTAAGTGTTTCGTGAAAGGAGTTAATCACAACAAGGGACACTTAAAACAATCATTTTGAATTTCTGTCTGCTATAAATGGAAAGAAAATTACAGATTTAATGTTTATATTGATCAATGACTCCACTGATTTCTTCTTCTTTGATGAAAACCACAGACATCTTGGCTGATCCAGTTTGTTTCGAGCCCTTAAATTGCACAATCTGAAATAAAATCATGCACATTTTTTAAATTCTGTATCTAAAAAGTTCATGAGTGGTAAACATATATCACACGGCTAATGTGGAGAGTAAATGTCCCAGAGTTAGCCATCTGTTGTCACAGGACAGAAAACATAAAAACATCCCAACCCTGATAGATTAAAAATACGAGTTCATCCAACTCATTCTGGATTTAATATCTTAAACATAAATATGTTTTTAAATGTACTTTTTTCATAAATATTGTTTTCTGCACACTCCAATTTCCACTGATGATGATAAACATGCTGCAGACTTATTATACATTTCAGATTCTTCATTTTTGTTCCCACGCTGCTGGATTCACTCCAAATATTCATATTAAACTTTGATACAACTTTCACTTTGTTATCATTAGTAACAATAAAATAAATTTAAAGCAGCACCTTAACCTAAAAGAATCTGCACACTTTCACACACGGTTTTACAAACAGTGTTATTGTACATCTAAAAAGGGAACATAATTTATCCTCTTAATTGTTTCGGGAAGTTAACAAATGGATGCATGTTTATGTTGTTTATTTCTTTTAATTTGGATGCACGTTAAAAAACAATAGAAAAACGATAACTGAAGAGCTGATCAGAGACTTTCAGTGACTGTTCAGTTTATGCTGCAGAAAGAGTCAACCAGGCTGTGTGTTTTGTTAGTTTGTAGTCGTGTGTTTCCCAGTGTGTGTGTGCGCGTGTGTGAGTGTTTAGATGCTATGTCATGGGCCAAGGTCAGGTGATGATTTACAGAAAATCTGTGGTGAGATAAAGGGAAGTAGAGACAGGAAGTAAAATCGAGAATGATGATCCTGAAGGTAAAAACGACAACAGTCACTGATGAACTGCAACTTTTCTGCTCAGGTTTGTTTACCTTTAATTAATGAAAACTAATGATATGAATTTAAAAGCAGAAACATGTTTAAATCTGCATCCTCTTTTCCCTCAGACTTATTCCTGAATACACACTCACACACTCTCCTGCAGCACAAATGTCAACCTTTGTTAGATGAGGTCAGGCGTCTGGGATGAAGCTGACCTTTGACCTGCAGGCCAGACCAGCTGGACGGAGAGCCGGCTGATGTGTGCAGCATACGTGATGTTTGTGTTTCTGTGCGTCAGTAGTGAGGAGCTGGATTTACCTCATCAGATCCAGAGACGGCAGCGGGTCGGTCTGCTCGTTACGGCGCCTGAACACCGGCGCGGCATCGATCCGTCCGGGTCAGACGCAGCCCGATCCTGTCCTCTTTAGTCCGGCTTGCTCACCCGTCCTCTTTTTCTTCTTTCTTACGTGGGTTAATATCTCATTAACTGCTATTATCTTCACACCAGTCACCGCGGCAACAGCCGCCTGGACACAAGCCGGCAATTCCCCGTAGCCCTGCATCCTGCAGATCAGACAAGCAATGAGCAGATTATTGGAAATCAATCCCAGGGAGTTACTGTTTTCCTGACCTCCCAGGCTGCAGCTGCAGTATTTACACAGGAACGCTGGTCAAATGTTGACTGCGGTGGAGTTTACACACGTGTCGATACATGCAATGATGGGAGTCAATAGGGCATGAGAGGGAATAATCATTCTGAGGTTCATAAATCATAAAATACAAGAACAGAATGGTGGTTTCTGATCTCATGTCTATCTTAAAAGTGGATTAAAACATTTTCAAACTCATGGTTTAAAACATATATTATTCCATATGATTGGTTACTTTGAAATTAATGCCTTTAAGATTTGTGAGAGTCCCTGAAATGGTAGCAAACCATGGGGGGTAGAGTGGGCCCCTTATCAGCGTCTGAGCAGTCCTGATCCGTATTTTCCACGCTGCAATGAGGAAATATTATTTAAGGGTGAGCTGGTCAGGTTTGGCTGCACCACTGTGCCACCCAAATATACTGAGAATTATTATTTTTTTTATTTAAAAATTTATTTCTACATGGTAATGTTTTCAAAATACCCTATAACTTCAAATAAAAAGCTGAATATTTTTAAGATTCATTTCCTGTTCTTGAAATAAATTAAAATTTCCTCTGAAATTAATGTCTACTGCAGGTAGCTTATTCTTTTCAAAAAGGAAACATTGAAAATTGCCTTACATTTTTAAGTCCTGCTGTAAAACTACTCCAAGGAAATCTTAATTTATTTGCTTGATTTAGAAGGAGACAGAAAAATCTGGCTGTAGATGTTTTATGTGATTTGTTGTTGTATTTAAAATATTTTAAAGAATGAAATTGTCTTCTTTTTATCTCGTTTTGTTGCTGTATATTCCAGGACACTTTTGTATTTCTTTTTCTGGTTAAATAAAGTTTATAAACAAACAAAACACAGTCAGAATGCCTAAGAAAACAAGTCAGAATTACATGTTTTTGAATCAGAACTCCGAGATTAAAACCAGAATAAAACATTTACTAAAACAAGACTATATATATATATATATATATATATATATATATATATAATTTTATTTTTTTTACTTTAAAATTACTTAAAAGAGTTTTTACCAGCTACTTCCGGGGTTTCAGCTGGTTGTTGACGATAATTTAAGCTAACAGTAAAGATGGCCGACTAATGTTTCAGTTTCGGAGTTCTGAGGGTTTAAGCTTCAGCTACGCTACTATTTGTATTTTCCGATAAATATGTTCTAAATAATGCCACTAACGGGTGGTTGACGAGCTAAAAGCTAATTTTGCTAATTAAAGCAAAGAAAACTCACCTGTCTCTCTTTGTGTTGCTTAGCAACGACAGTAAGGCGGCTGGAGGAACTATGCTGCCGCTGCGGAGGGATACCTTGTAATTTATAAAATAAACTCCAAACTAGGAGGCAATATGAGGTGTTTCAGAGGGAATATGTCTCCTCAGGCCTTAAAAACGACCCACCTCCCCGCCGCTTCTCTCTGTTCCGGGTAGCTGATCGGCTGAGGGGTTGTGCCGATGGGAAAGTGGCCGGCTGACCTTTAACCCGGGGGTCGCTCCACAAAATGACGGTCCTAAAATAAAAGGTAAAGCGGCCGTCACCATATACAGATCATGTTTACCGTGAGAATAAAGGCAGAAAAATGTAGATCATGTCATTTTTTCCAACTGTTATCATGATTATTATTATTCGTCACCCTTATTGATTGTTTATCCGCTCACATTATGCTCATCCGTCAAGAATAAATGTAAAAGAGTAGGATTTGTACTTTCATAATATTTATTCTTTCTTTTTATGAAAGAGTTAAACAAACGTTTAAGTCTTCTCTGAAACAGTGTTGGACTCCTGGGGAACATCTGGCCCTCCAGATATGAATCTGTTATTATTCATCAATTCAAATGAAAGTCATGAAAGTGTCGCGACTCGGACGGAAAATCGATCGATGACAAATTTGAAAGTCTTTTTCAATCACATTGAGGGGATTTTTTTTTCTTCCAGAGGTCAGTGTCTGTCTGGGTTTGATCTTCAACTAAAGGAGAATAAAAAACATAAAATAATCTGCCTGGTAGCCTCTGGACACGTTATTTAAAATTTACATTTTTATCTATTATAAATAAAAAGAAAAACAGATTATTTATAAGAATATATCAAAGCTTCCTGCTGTACTTAACTGGGCCTGTATGTCAATTATTTTTAGATACATATTTGATGCTTTAAATTTCGTTAAATTCCACATTTGTAATTGTAACAATATGCAGTTTTTCCTCATTGTGTATATTTTTTATTAGAAAATCTTCTTCGCATTATGATGCGGCTTTCAAGTCGTTTACAGCCAATAAATAATCAAATTAACTGCAGATCAATAATTATATGATTGAAATGACCAGATATTATTTTTGTGTTGATTTATCAGGGAAATAAAATCTCTAAATGCCTATTTTCTTAAAGTTATTCTTATTTGCATACAACCAAATATGTTCTAATTTTGCGGGATGTAGTAAAGCTATTTTGATTCGTTAAAAGGTTTCTATTTGCAAAACGAAGCAATAAAATCATTTTTAAAATTCGTATTTAAATAATTTGAATATGTAGATTATTTTATTTTCAAAGCATTATTTCATTGTATTATTAGAAATATTTGAAAGGCTGGTGATGTACTTTTTTTAATCTAAAATGTATTCGTCGTTTTAAGGAAATACATCTGGAAATATTTATGCTCATTATGTAAATAGCAGCTGATTAACGAAAATCAACTAAATCCGCTTTGGAAATACAGTTTGTGAGATGCTTTAATTCTTGACAAGTATATTTTTTTTCATTTTTTAGTTTAGTTTTTATTTTTTTTATATAAAAAATCCAGAATTTAAATACAATTTTAAGTTTTTCTTGCAGAATTTACCAAACGGAGTTCACCTAAAAATGTGCAAATGTTTTAAATAAATGAAATATTTCTGTCTCAGAATAAATTATAGATTAATTGTCCTTAAATTAAATGCATATTATTGGAGGGAATAAACATTTATCTGGCAGGAAAAAGTGAGTCCAGACGCGCAAACGGAAGCGCAGTGATTGGGCTGAGCAGTTTATTGATCTGGGTCTGGCAGTGGGAGTGGGGGATCTGCGGGTCGTGTCGGTCCTGCTGGGTTCAGACGGGGAACCGGGTCTTGGACTCGGTGTGTGTGGATCCCGGATCTCCGTTCTTTCAGAAGAGATGGAGCAGAAACACCTGATGGAGGAAATTCTTATTTGACAGCTATTCTGCCGTCATTTCCGGTCTTGTTTAGTAAAGATTAAAATAATCCAACGTGTTTTTGGTGCAGCATGTCTTCCTCCTGCAGCCGGGCTGCCCTCTCTCCTGCTCTCTGCTTTTAATTGATTTATACCGTAATTAACTCAGTGTTCCCATCGATCTCCCGGCAGCCGCCTCCACGTCAGACACCTCATTATTTCCACGTTAAGCAGAATAATCCCGGCTAAATACAGAGAACATTCAATAACAATTAGAGCCTGCTGGTGATAAATACTCCCGCTCGGCACAGCTTTCCCTGAAAAGGTAGATCTTAAGAAAGAGTTTGGTTATTATTTTGGACAATGCATGACGGAAAACCAACAGATTTAGACCAATTAACCGGATTAAATGCTGCAGCTCACGGCCTGCACATCAGTCGCTTTGATTCGGGGAGTGGAGCATCTCTGGGTTCGGTTCAGCAGCTGCATGAGAGGGGAGGAGGTCAAACTGGCCTCCAGGCAGCGGATCAAGCAGCGCCGGACTCCTGCAGCCTCCTCCGGGTTTCACCCAACGCTCTGCAGAGTTTTCTGCTCCTCACAGCTAAATCACCATCCTGTTAGGAGGCATGGCGACCGGAGCTGCTCTGATCACAAACTGAATGCCTGGATAATACATTTCAATCCTCGAATTAACACTCTGCAGATTATTTTAGTGGAATACAGATTAAAGCCTGAATCTGCGAGGGAAAACACAGATTCAGGCTTTAATCTGTGTTTGCCCTCTCTGAAAAAGCTCAAGGTTTGTAAGAAAATACAGCAGAAAATCAGATAAATGCGTTATAAATTACATGTTTGTTTAAAAATATATATGTAAATGTTGCAAAAGGAACAAAAAGCAGAAAAACATGCAACAATTTGGAGGAATCTCAGGTGAAAATTAACATGTAAAGCAGATAAATGTTAAAATGACAAAACAGGAAGGAAAGTTACACCCATTAACACCTCAATAAATAAATCAATGATAAGAACTGCTACAACTAAGTCTAAATACAAAATATAAATAAAGTGCACACAGTCCTCCTGCTATAAGTAACATTCTGGAGTTGATTTTCAGGCTTTCATTCTCTCCCTTTACTATCCATAAGAAAATAGAACAAAAACATCTGCAAAATGCAAAACAGCAGCTGCTTTATAAATGATATGTGATTATGTTGTATGGGCAATCATATTTTACAATCATTTTAACTGAATACATGTGTATACTCATTCAAAGTTGTGTATATTGTTTATGAAACAATTTCCCACATGGGATTAATGAACGATCTATCTATATATGAAATAAATAAAAGCTGGGTTTAAAAAATTACATTAAAACGCTTCAAAACAATTTTATGAATAATAAGTAGAAAAAGATGCGTTGATTTTCAGAAACAGAGAAATGAAAATCAACTAGAAGAGATTAAAATATACAGTCAATACCTAAATACTAAAAGTGAATTAGAACTGCTGCAATAGATAAAAATACTTGCAAATAAGAAATGTAAATACTGCAATAAAGTGAACACATTCCTCCTGCCTCATAATCAACAGCTGATTTTTTTTTTTTTACAGGAAATGCAAATGTTGAGATAGAGAATACAGAGATGAAATCTCCTTACCATCCATAAGAAAATGGAACAAAAAAAATCAATCCATTTGAAGTCTAAATCTGTATTTGATATATGTTTGATAAAAACATATGTAAATGTTGCAAAAACAACAGTTCTATGAATAAGAAGCAGAAATTATGCAATGATTTGGAGAAACCAGGCAAGTTAAAAATATTAAGTATTAACTAAATGCATAAATAAAGTGAATGAGAACTACTAAAAATAATTTTTAAAAAAATATGCAAGTAGGAAATAATGAAGCGCACACAGGTCATATTCAGTTGATTTTCTTTTGTTTTTACAGGAAATACAGACTGAATCAGAGAGAGAATACAGAAATGAAAGCCTCCAGTAGAAAGCAAAAGCAAAAAATCTCTGTGTTTGATGTGTAAATCTGTATATTATATATGTTGGATTAAAAAAGAAATATATATATATATATATATGAATGAAGCAAAAACAAGTTTTATAAATAAGAAGCAAAAAAACAGGCATTGATTTGGAGAAACCAAGCAAGTGAAATTAAAATTTAGAGCAGAGAAATATTAGAAGACAGCAAATAATACCTAAATACATAAATAAAATGAAATAGAATGGCTGGAATAGATAAAAATATATGTAAATTGTGTTTTTTTATAAATAATCTGTGCACAAACAGAACAGCTGTGGAGCAACCTGCAGCAACGTTGCTTTGTTGCATTGAGGATCCAGCGACCTGCCAGCTCTCTGCTACAGTGTCATGGCTGGGATGGGAGGCATTGCAGGAGAGGTGTTGGAAAGAAAGGAAAGGGGACAGAAAGTAGAGGAAGAGGGAGGGAGGAGGGCTGGATGTGTGGGTTAAAAGAAGGGGGCGGTTAAAGCTTGTGAATTAAACGCCGTGAGGCCCGGTGTCCTCGGCACGTGCACAGGGGCCCGAGAATAAAAGGAGCTGCGGCCCATCTGGCTTTCAGGAGAAAAGAGAGGGAGGAAGGAGGGGGGAAGACAGAGGGAGAGAGAGAGGGAGGGAGACGGAGTCCTGAGCTGTTCAGTGGGCAAAACGCAGCGTCCGAGTTAATACAGCCACACATTCAGGACGTTTGACTCCAACTGGGGGTCAGCCAGGCTTAAAAATGCAGACTTTAACTGTAATTTGCCTCTAAGTGAGGCTGTGCTTTGATCCTGAAAGGGTCAGTGAGGCGAAAATCAAAAGAATGAGAAAAAAAAGGAGGAGAGGGGGAATTATTTGAAACAGAGAAACTTTTAGGAACCAAAACGTGTGAAGGTGAGCAAAACGGCGTGCAGAAACGCTCACCTTAGATCCATACGGAGGGTTTCTCCTCACATCCTGTTCCTCCCCTGCACTCAGCATCTTAGCTGTTTCCATGGCGACGGAGTTGAGACTGCAACCTGTGTGTGTGTGTGTGTGTGTGTGTGTGTGTGTGTGTGTGTGTGTGTGTGTGTGTGTGTGGATGGCCACAGCAGCAGGTGATGAAGCTCAGCTCGCGGTCGACAGTGAGCTTCAGCGTCTGGGAAAGTGATTTCTCTCCCGTCTAATAAAACTTATATTAAGGTCATAGAAGATAAAAAAAAAGAACAAGAAAAAAAAAAACCTAGAGACATCATTAGAGAAAGAAAAACAACTTTAGGTGGAGAAGAAAGACCTGGATGAGTGTGGGAGGAAGCAGAGAGTCAACAGGAATAAAAACACAAAGCCTTCAGTGAAGCGAGGAAGCTGATATCAGAGGCTAAATAATACAGATACTAAGATATTTAACCAAAACCACACATCTTTAACAAGTTTTCACGAAATTAGACCTGACTCAGTTCTTCTTTTCATGTTTTTACAGCATTTCTCAGGCAAAAAGCCCCAATTTTAACACATTTAAGATGATCTATCTGGGCTGCAACCTGAGAGGGGAGAAACAGCAATAACTGATAATTAAGACTCAATTCCTTTGACACGTTCAAACATTACCTGGACAGTTGCAGCCAAAAGAGATAAAGCTGCAGCTGAAAAGGCTTTTAAACATTTTACAGTCAGTAAAGTAAAGGTAAGGAATGACAGCGGGGCGGTGAGGCAGCAATATACAGCAGCAGGCTCACTGACTGGAGGAAAGTCGCTCTCTTTATGTCACGACTTCCTGCTGGTACACAGATTAAAATAGTCTCATATAACCATTTTGATTAATCTGATCATAAATATTCAATATCCACTGCTTTTGAATGATTACAGGAAATCAATGTATTAACTAAAAATGTTTTTAGATTAAAACAAAATCTTACCAACTGTTTTGGTTTGGTTTCTAGTGCAAATATCTTAGTACAGTTGAAATAACACAAAGCTAACTTATGTAAGTTTTCAGCAGGATATACCAGCTTAAGTCAATAACTCCTTTATACACAAGTTAAATTAGCAGATTATTTCATTTATAACGTGAAAAATGTTTCGTCTCCTAAAGACAAATGTGGATTTCTCTTTCCAGGTTTGATGTGAAACTTTAGACTTCATAACTCTTTTTCTCTTGATTATAATGTTTATTTAGACTTATTTTTGCATGTAAAACACAATAACAACAATAGACTCGGCCGCACTTTTTATTGGTAATGACATAACAGTAATTAGGTAATATATTAGTGAAAATGTTGGTTTAATTTAAGGTCGTTATTCTCTATGGAACACCATCCAGGTCAAATATACTGAAATTTCACAGGTACACAACAGGTAGACAATACAAACATTTCAACAATTCGTTAAAATACGAGGCTGAGAGCGGAAGTTTTATGCGTATGCTTTTCCCCAATAATTTCCCCACAAAAGTTAATCTTGAGAAAACATTTTTTTCTTGAGATGGTTGGTGTGTGTATTAAACCTGATTCCATCCGTCGAATGCAGGCATCTGAAGGATGCATCAGGAAAAAAATGCGGAAACCAGCAATTAACTCGTAATCTCTAGAAAACCCATCAGGAAACAATATTTTAGGAATACGTCCGCTCTAGGCTTCCATATTAAAACGTTGACAGTGTTGTTTACGTGTTAAAGTCACGTATTTGAGCTGGATGGCCCCTCACGGATGTCCCGTATGTATTTTTTGAGAAAATGGGGTAAAATAAACCCACCGAACTGGGAGAATCGGGTCTAACTCACAAGTCTTGTCCTGTTGCTGATGGTGGGCGGACACTTCCCGGACACAACCCGGAACCTCCGGGAACACGCAGCTCTGAGCAGCTCCAGCAAAACTACCCAGAGAAACCAGCTCAGGTTTCCGTCTGCGGGGCCACATGGAGTATGTGGAGATCAGCATAGATGAAGGTGAAGATATGAAGGTGGTTCTACACAATAACCTCAGGTACGAACTAGCTAACCTGAACCTCTGCAACTTTCCTGTGCAAAGCTCTGCGTTAACTGGTGATCGAATGTAAACACCACGCAAAGTGTGACCAAAAACAACCGAACTTGTTAAAACTTCATAGATTAATTTGATTTTAACCCACTAGAAAGAGCCGATACCACATCCAGCTGTTATTTTAACGAGATTGTCTAATTTCCGTTTAGGTTTCTGCTCAGACGGCTACGGGTAAATGATTTACAGCGGCATCTGGTGGCCACATGGCCGACCTGCAGCTGTGGCAAACAAAGATTGGACGATGCCTCATTCATCCGGGTCCTGAAGGCCTTCTTCCTCTTCTGCCTCAGCTTGGCTCTCACTGAGTAAGGCAACATTTATTACATTTTTGTAAAAAAAAAAATAAAACATGGAGAGGAAAAACGAATTTGATAAAAACTTCTGTTTTCATTTTTAAAGTTCAGATGTCAGAAACTGATAGAACAACATATTAATCATAAGCACTTACAGAGGAAGTTAGAGGTAAGCTTGGCTAGAATTTACATTTGGTGTCATCTGTGTGCCAAAAATGGTAAATTAGACACTCCAGTTGTTCAGATTTCCACTATGGAAGTTATGAATCATGTAATGCAGGGGCATCAACTCATTTACATTTTGGGCCAAATCAAAATCAAGAATGTCTTCACAGGGACGGTTGTGAAAAATGTATTTATAAAACTACCCATTAAACTGTTAAGATATTAATAAGTAGTTTCTTCTACGTTCAATGAGAAAGTCTTGAATTTATATATTATATATGGAAGATTTTTTCACATTGATATAACTTGGCTGTAACAACAGGATATACAGAGTACATTTCACTGTCAGTTTTGAGAAGAATCTGAAACTTTTGAAACTCAGAAATATCCAAGTTTTTGGAAATTTAATTTTTTTTTATTCTACCAAAGTTTTGAAAATTTGCACAAAAAAAAGTCAATTTCTTTACTTTTGAAGCAAAATCCCCCCCCCACCCCAAAAAAATCATACCCTACTCTGACGACCACTC